>NC_049217.1:15569095-15871595 GCF_013347855.1 Anguilla anguilla
GTGCAGTTATTACATTACAGGCACTTGGCAGACTACATAGCATTTACATTGCATCCATTCATACAGCTGGATATATACTGAAGCAGTGCTGGTTAAGTACCAGTACCCTACCCGGGAATCAAACCTGTGACCTTTAGGTTACAAGACCAGTTCCTTACCCATTACACAATACTGCCGCCCTAACAGTGATGAGTCAGACCAGAAGCAGGCTACTGACAGCTCTGTTTTCGATTCGCTGCACTTAAAACGTGCCCTCGTTTCCTTACAGGTCAGTCTCCGAGTGTCTCCCTAATGCTTCCAATGGGCCAATGGCTGCCACTGGTGAGTTTCATTTACATACGTGTTCCTGTCCATTTCCACAATGGCTGTGTATTAACATGTTTCAGAGTTACTATAGCTACAGCTGAAATGTTCATAAAGACCCTGAGAAATCACTTTTTGCTTTGTTGCATTTAAAGTATTCATTAAGCAACAAAATAAATACTCATATTTCACAAATGTATAAACAAATAAGGCAAATAATAAAATGTGCTTTAGAAGTAAAGTATATAACCTTTGTAACGTAAACACCAGAGCTGGGGATCTGACATAGCGTGTCCATTCTGATTGGGTGTTCATTTGCTTCAAGTTCACTTCTTATTGTCAGCCCACTTAGCAGTCAAAACACGTTCTTTTATGTTTTCTGGTTCTTTACGTTCAGTATCGCTTTTGGAAAACGATTTTGATTATAATAAGTCTAATGTAATGCTACGATTTGCCTATTGAACGTCACCGTTCAGATTTATCCAGCGAGTGACACGGATTTCTAGGGCGCTTTTGGTAATGCCGGGGCTGAGTCTGTAGTGCTTACAGATAGCAGTTGTTCAAATACCATCTGTCAGTCAGGGTCATTCATAAAGTACAGCTGCTGACTTTGGGCACCGGCATTAAAAAAAGATAATACATCAGTTGAAAATCATGAGTGTGTCATAAGTATGTTGTACATGTTGTGAAACGGTTCCAAAATAACTGATGGAAAAATGGATTACGGGCTGCACTTCCATAAAATATTGTTTTGGTGCAAGCAAAAAAAGATACGTAAAAATATTTAACGGAAGTGCGGTCCTCATCTCATTTTTGCTCGTCTATCGCAGGACCGGCACCCGAGTTCACATACTGTTGAGTCCAGCGCGTTTCTTTTCCTTCGTTATAAAATGGCTGACGTAATAATGCCAGACAGTGGTTAAGGAAGGCGAATGTGAGAGAAGTGAGAGATGAGTTTCCTGGGCGTGGCCTCAGATTTCCAGGCGGTGGTGCTGCAGCGGCTGGCGGAGCTGGACGCGGCGGTGGCGGAGCTCCGGGCGCAGGTGGAGTACAACACCCTGCTGCTGCAGAACCTGCAGGGCGGGCAGAACCCCGGGGGCGGCGGCCGCGGGGGCGGCGGCGGGGTCGGGGGGGAGGAGTACGCGCTGCCCGCCGACCTGCCGCTCCCCCTGCAGAGCAAGCAGCAGCTGGGCCAGCTGGAGAAGCGCCTGGCTGAGGACCCGGGCCTGCAGGAGTACCTGGTGTGTGGCCCCCGAATCGCCGCCGTCGGACCGTATCTCACCGTCCCGTTCTAAAGCACGGGGTTCCTGATCCGGGGACCCCCCGGGATCCCCTTGATGCCTCTGAGCTCAGGCTCAGAGGCATCAAGGGGACCCACATTATGAGTTTTACATGGTTATGTTTAAACCATTAAAATTAAAAATATTTTCCCAAATCTGTATATAGTAGTCAAGACCTGAAAGGGAGCCCCTACAGTAACCCACCTGTTGAAATCTCAGGTTCTAAAGCAAACTTTTTTTGGCTTGACAATACATTTGGTTCATTGGTATATTGGCTTTAATATTGCAAGCATAGTTTATGCCACCTAACGTGGGTGAGATTCCAGGTAAAGTGGGTGGGAATCCAGGTAAAGTGGGTGGGATTCCAGGTAAATTTGGTGGGAATCCAGGTAAAGTGGGTGGGATTTCTTGTTCTGTGAAATCATGGTTCTGTCTCTTCTCTACACCCTCAGTGCTGGAATCATGTATTAGGCCAACATTAGGACTGTGTAGCTTTATATACTACGATAAATATCATGCCGTACATTTACTTTGCTTTATGAATCTGTTCAAAAACCTAAAACCATCCCTCAGCATGTTTTTAATCAGCTTTTTTTAAACCTAAACTGTGCTGTAACTGAACATATTCTTGTATAAATTTCATATTTAGCATTGGTTTAGCATATCTAGCGGTGCTAACGGTGGAAAAGGGCCGCGGAGAGCTGGAACGAACCGCAGCCCAGGAGCCGCGATGGCCGCGGTCTTAACCGGCGCGTCCCGCCCGTTTCAGGTGTGTTCCCTGGCCAGCAAGGGGGGCCGAAGTGTCCGAAACGCCGTGCGCGCCATGGTCCCGTGCCTCGTCTCCAACACGGTGGCGCGAGGCCTCAACTGGACCGGCGCCGGCGAGAAGCTGGCCTTTCGGGACCTGATCCTCCGGAAAGTACTCAACCGTACGTCGCGGCCGTTTCGCCCGCCGCTGGGCCGACTGTTCAGCCGTTTCCTAGTCTTCCAGTGTCGCGGGAATAGTCCGGCGGTTTTTTGCGTTATTGATTTTCGACTCTCCCACGATAAGCTGATTGGTTGATTGGTCCTGGTATATATTTGAATAATTCTTTTAAAAAATAATGAGCAGTTACATTAATTCTCATGTCGAAAGTCTTAAGATGTAATTGCATTGCTATGCACATTGCGTTGGGCGATGTGTGTGTGTGTGTCCGAATAACGGGAGTGTTTTGCAGGAGGCGTCCGGAGAAACCTGGCCACCAAGGACGCCACCGACGAAGAAATACAGCGGGAAGTTTCGGTGTTCCTGCGGGGGGCCAGCGACAGGGAGGGGGGCAGGAGGGAACGGATGCTCCGGTCGGTCGCCAGGGAGATGGTTTCATCGCTGCACCAATAGCAGCCCCTCACCCACGAGGCTCATAACATTGTACTGTTCACAGAGGCCGAATAGGGACACTGGGATGCGGGAGGAGCTCAGGACAGTTCACAAGCTGCTACGGCGTCGCACAGGAAGCAGTGCTCTGGTATTCTGGAAGTAGCATTCTGGAACTCAAAAGGGATTTCTTTTCCCAACCTTGACACAGGTGAGCTAATTTTGCTCAAAAAATGAGGAGCCATATTTTTGGAATAATTGATGTCTGCGTTGGTGGTCAAGAAGATATTTTCAGGAAAATGCAGGAAAAAAGTCAATTTTTGGAAAAATTATTGACAATAAGGTCCTGAAAATTGAAACCTACTCCCATGTTACACGGTGCTTTATTTACGATATTTGTTAAGTAAAGTTGACATTTTTGGGGGAAATTTCCTTGCTTGGTTGAAAACTTCATGCCGTCACATTTTCTTAAACAACTGACAAATGAACTTGATAGCTGGCTTGCTAGCTTGTTTTAAACCAAGCTCCTAAGGCCAGTGTCCCTTTTATTGACCACCTGCTACTTGATAATTGTGAATATTTATATGTCAATGTTTCAATGTTTTTTTGGTTGCAATGCATGTCCATTAAGTACTCTGACAGAATACAGTACAGCTTGGATACTGATCTTCATTGGCTTCCATTATATTGTGTCCTGTTGCATACCACCATGATCTTTGATTCTTAGGCTGGGATTCACCCGTAAACATCCGTCCTTAACTTTGACGAGAAAAAAAAAGCAAGAATTATTTTTTGTTCACAAGTGGTTTGGCAAGTGTAGCAATGCGCAGAGCTAATTGGCAAACTGAGTTTGTGTAGAAAATGTGTACCCCTTGCATTTACATGCAAGTCAGGACATGTTGATTGAATGCAGTCCTAAAACTTTCAGGGATGTGTTTTTTTGATAATCACATGGCCACTTCTTACAAATCGTGATTCCGTGTTGATGAAGAAAGTTTGGAGCAAGTGATTCAAGACTCACCCAAACTCATGCACTGTTTTCAACTGTCTTTCATTTGTAGCAATCCCATCTACATGCTTTTTGAACCTTTGAGCATGATGATCTTGATCATTCCAGTATGATGATCTTGAATTTTGTGCAGTGTTTCCCACAGGAAAATTTTATTTATTTATTTTTTTTTTTACTTTTGATGAAAATGAGATCTGTACGGCACTTAGCGTAAAGTTGTACCGACAACGGAGAGAATGAACAGAATGCAAAAGGAATCCAAATGAAAACAATTTCTACACTAATGGTCTCAGTTACAGGCAAACTTTTATGGCATCAGAATTATTTGGAGGATAATATAATCACACACAAATTCTAAACATAAATTATAAGGGCTTTAAAGTCATCGGTGCCCTCATTTCTAAACACAATTATTCTCATTATTCTCTATTTAAATTAACGTAAGTAGGCCTAACCGTTTACCGTGACTGTTACTATTAGTGTATTATGGCAACCTCTCTGTGGTTCAGTTTTCGTCCTCCTCCTCTAGCCTTTTTTAAAAAGTATATTTTTTTTACACTCATATGTGAAAAGTTAACGTATTTTTTTTTAGCAATCCTAACGTTAGCTGGGTAAACGCTAATGCTTGGTAAATGCTAACTTAATCCAAATAATGTTGATAACTTTGCAGTCTTGGTTAGGACAGAGGACATGTTTTTTTGGAAGAAAGATGCATAACAACAGGTACATTTTTACATTACAGCATCCAAATCCAGAAGTGTTGCACAAAAGTGTATTTCATGGTCATGGACAACCACCAGTTTTGAAAAACTATTTCGTTTCCTGGCACAGATACGGTCGCATGACCGTCCTAATTATGTTCGCGTTTAGGCACGGTCCTCTCTGCTCTGCTCTGCATACGGCAGCTTCGAGGGGGAGGGGGGAGGGCCAGCTCACTCGGCAAAACGAGTCTGCTGTATGTCACTTTGACATTCAAAAGAAAAATAATTAAGACAAAAGTATAGTGTCTAGCTTATAGGAATAAGTATTTACCTTCAACATTTTTCATTATTTGTATACAAATTAAAGTATAATAAAGCATGGAATCCAGGAATGTTGGAAAATGTATCACACTATTACAGAAATTTGATATTTTATGTCATTATTAAATTATGATTTATACACAGATAGTACAGTCTTGCTTATATTCTCCAATATGGGGTATTGTAGTCACTTGTTTGATGTTTTTGTTGTCAGTACTGAAAGATAAATTCTTTTGCAATTACTTTTTTCATGCATTTAAAAAAGTTTAAATATTTACTCCAAATTTATACAGAGAAAAAAACTAACATTTAGTTGATGTGAATTAGGCATTTAGCAGACGCTCTTATCCAGAGCGACTTACAGAACTCTTACATAGCATTTACATTGCATCCAGCTGGATATACACTGAAGCAATGCAGGTTAAGCACCTTGCTCAAGGGTACAATGGCAGTGTCCTACCCAGGAATCAAACCTGTGACCTTTAGGTTACAGGACCAGTTCCTTAACCATTATACTACACTCCTACCATTTAGTAGTCTGTTGCTAATGCTTGGCTACCCTGCACCCTATTTTGAAATCGTCACCCACACAAATTACTCGTGTATTATAAGTAAAGCATTTATTTGAAATGATTCCTCTTGAACAAATGAGTACTTGGTGTATTGTGGATCAGTCAGACTCTCATTACCTTGAATCCCATCACTGACAGGTCAGTTTCACAGGCAATGATGGGGAAACGCCATTAACGGCACGGCCAGCTATTTTATGGAATAATTTAACGTATTTTAAGACCTTCGATTCTGTTTAAAGACCCGTTTTTTAAAAACTTTATCAATTTTTTGTGTATTACATTTCTGTTCAATGTTTATTGTTTTCATTTTGTTCCATTTATTCTATGTATATGTTTATGGAGTGTGCTCTACAATTATCATTATTATTATTATTATTATTATTACTGTGTGGTGGGGCTCACAGTGACTGCACCAGAGTCCTTTAATCTTCAGGTGTCCTCAGCTGGTTTTAGTGCCGCTTTAATGATGCATTTCATTTGCCCTGCACTTCCTGTCTTCCAGACGACTGCTAATCTGTGTGCACCTGTCACAGCTGTGCTTGGCTTCCGGGGCTGTGCTCCACTGTCCTGATGCTAATGACTCAGGCAGGGAACACAAGCCTGCGGTGTAGAATGAGGTTAGAGAAAGAGAGAGGCGCACAGTCCTCTGGCCTAACTGTGCTTTTATCCCACCCTGGTGAAGACTGGTCGCGTCGACACAACCGTTACATAAACATCTGCGACTTTCTTTTGTACTGCTACTATTAATAACAAACAACCAAGGGGCGGTTCCAATTTAGGATTTCATGCTAATTTCAGCAGTTTATTATTAGCTATTAACATTTTCTTTTGATGCATTTGTTTAACCATCAGCTACAGCAGCAGGATGAGTGTGTATCCTGGGTGGAAATACTTTACGGTGGTCCAGGACAGGACTGCAGCACTGCTGGTGTGTAGACTGAAGTTTAGAAAACCGAGCCAGGGTGACTGCTTTAACTAGCCTGGGACTTACCCCAACGTACAGCTACCGGCTGTTCAAGGTGGGGGGGTGTGCACCCCTGCGTCAGCACCCACAGGGCCCCAGCCCCAGAAAAGCACAGACAAGCCTCAGTCAACTCATGCTTACTTTATTACTGGAACAAGGCTATCCTCAGTCAGGACAGTGTGCAAAGAAAACATGGCAAAATGTGAAGATGCTCAACACATCATTGCTATATTGTCACAGCAATGCCTTTGTTAGTAATGATAAAAATACAGTGATGAACAGCTTTAATGTTAATAGTCACATGATTTCTATATTTTATGTACGGTGTCCACACTAAATTTTCTTTATTTTGAACAGACCAATTTCTAATATATTAGTAAATTTCTCCCTCTTTATTACATAAATGTAACACATTCGATAAGGAGGGAAATAATATTGTGTGTGTGTATGACAGAGGTAGTTATCCAATCTCTCAAGCCATTGGAATGGCTCTAATGATCAGACGTTTATCGCCACAGAAACTGATGTAGCAGACAAACTGCAGTACTGTTTGGACACAAAGTTAGTGTCCCAGTCAGAATCCCTTTCCTTATCAAATGTGACCTTCAAATAGCAGAAAGACGCTTCTAAACTACTCTACTCTTTTTAATTGCCTTGTAAAACCTTAATTTTGGAATGATCATGTACCGTGATGTAAGATTATTTAAACTACGGTGCATTTCTAAGGCTGTTTGAGGGAATAATATGAACCGTGTTCTTTCGGTCACACTTCCTGTGTCCCCGCCCCTGCCTGCTGTCACTCGACATGGCCACGCCCCCTCCCTAGGCAGTGGGGATCCACACACTCTTCCAGTGAGTGGCCTGCCTCCACATCTCCTCCATGAGAGAGGGATGAGAACAAGCCCAGTCCTGTCCTCCGTCCTTCCCTCTCTCATCCCCCACTTCCTCTGGGTGAAGCCACAGGCTCTTCAGGGGGCTACAGCATGTGTACTGCAGGTACTGGCAGCCCTGAGAGAGAGAGAGAGAGAGACAGTGGGAGAGAGAGACAGAGAGAGTGAGGGAGAGAGACAGAGAGAGATAGTGGAGGAGAGCGAGGGCAGGAAAGAGAGAGAGAGTGGGGAGAGAGAGAGAGAGAGAATGAGGGAGAGAGAGAGAGAGAGAATCAGGACAATGTTACACGGCAGAGCCAGTAACTCTATATGCCAAGGCAGGAAAATGGAGCTCACCTCTTTACTGCCCCAGTACCAAATGGCTTGTATGACACTGTGATTGGCCAGTGCCCGGGTCAGCTGGTCTCTGCCACCTGTTATGATGCTGACCACGCCCTCCGGAATAGCAGAGGACTGTAGGACCTAGAAGCAGCGAGAGAGGTTGCCATTTTGTGTAACTACACTGGCGTAGATGACGCAGTGAATTCAGAGAAACAATTTGAGGGGGGAAAAAAAAAGCGCTTTTATAAATTATGGTGCTTTTCACATTCCTAAAATGCTACCTGTACATTTCATCATTTACCTGAGGAATGTATTTGTATTTGTTTATGTAACACATGATTTGATGGTGAACCTTTCTTTTTTGCAAACCCAATTTAGTTGCCCTTCTTTGTGCTTTTTCCTATAGAGTTTCTACATCTTGCGGTGTTTTGAAGACAGACCGCCAAATGGATGATCACAGATGCACACGGGTGGACTCACACACGTCCAGACTACAGGCAGGCGCAGGTGACGGTAATTAACACACACCTGGATAAACTCTAGGGCAGGAAGTGGGTACTTCTCACTGGGTATCATGACCACGGCGTTACCGGCTGCCAGGGTGGCCCCGAGCAAAGAAACCAAAGAGAGGAGGGGACTCCTGTCTGGGAGGACCACGCCCATCACTCCCATTGGCTCTGGGAAAGAGAGGGCGGAGCCAGACTGGGGGAGAGACTGGAAAGAGAGAGATGGCAAGAGGGTCACTTATGATCCATTTCGAATGTAGCTCACATTGCCTACAACTACAATGCGGAAAGTTAATCACAGCAGTTAAACGTTGCTCTTGTGCAGTGATTATAATCATACGGAAAGGAAATAAATGGCAAGTGCTGCAATAAACCATGGAAATAACATCACACTAAGAAGACTTCTGACCTGCACTCCTCCCCCTTCTTTGTCACAGTGGGCTGCCCAGTCGCAGAGCCGAGAAATGCTGAGATCCACCTCCATTTCCGCCTCCTCCAGTAGAATGCCGGTTTGAGCCTGGAGTGACAGGGCCAGGTCCCGCCTCTTCAGCTCCAAGCTCTCGGCGAGGGAATAGAGCGACTGGGCTCGGGAGACAGCGCTTCTCTTCTTCCAGCTGCAAAGCAGGAAGAGAGATCCTTCATTTTCCTGCTGTAGAGAGAATGTAGTCGCTGTCCACGCCGTAAACCACACCGAGCGAGTTACCCCGGCTGAGATTTTGCGGCCGCCTCCACTGCGTTGCGTACGTCCTTCCGCCCCCCGTCAGGGCAGTACGCGATCACGCCGCCACCTGGTGCCAGGACTGCGACACTGCGGCCAGAGTCCGCCTTGCACGGCCGGCCTCCCACGAAGTGGAGATAGGAGCGCGGGTCGCTGAGAGGGGAAAGGGTTAACGCCGTGAACACACTCGCATCGTACTCATCAAAACTCAAAGACACGGACCAATGGCAGAGTCAGCTTGAATCGCGTCCTCCAACTGAAGCCCCGCCCCCAACAAAAGATCACGACTTTTCAGCAGAACCACCCGATTGTTAGCAAAATGCATCCTTTTAAGTTGGCAGGTCTCAAATCAGTGTCACAAGCCTTAAACACAATCCTATATAACCCGCGATAACAATTTAATGTTCCTCCAGTTATAATCCCAGCAAATGTGAAAATATGAAGTTACTGAGCGAGGTCCGCAGGTTCGGGTGCGCCCGGTAGTGCGGGTTGGGTCCCGTCGGTCCCGAATTTGGCATAGTTGACAGGCACAGGAGAGGAGCGAGACAGGGAAGGAGAGAGAGCCGGACGGAGGAACTGAAACAGACCCTGAGAGAGATAGAGAGATAGAGAGAGGTTAGCATCTGCAGGCTAACGGCACAGGACAACAGCATCGCAATTTTTAACCTGAGACACAGGCCAAGATGCTGGAGTCAGTCAGCAATGACTGTGCTCAAAGGTGCCAATACATACCCCCTCCACCCTCCCAAAATCTCCCCCTTAATCCACCCTACCCCCTCCACCCTTCCCAAAGAACCCCCTTAATCCCCCCCCCAATCCATCTCTTTGGTACCTTCAAGCCTGACCTTGTCTCGCATTAATTCCTCTCCTTTCCACAAGCCGCAGATATCATTCCTAAAATTCAGTCCCACACATAAGGCGAGCGTTGCATTCTGGGGGACTGAGTCAGGAGAGGCAGCAGGCAGAGATGGACTCTTACCGCCGGTCCTCCGTTGGCGCAGTTCCCGCTCTCCTTCGTGCCGGAGAGACACAGGGACGGGTCGAAGACGGAGTGTGAGTTCACCCACACCGTGCCGACGGACAGACTGCAGGGGAGAGAGAGAGAGGAGGAGGGGAGGGTGAGAGAGAGAGGGTCATTTGCAGACATTCGGACTTACAGACAGACAGATGTAGACAGACAGACATGTGTACAGACACACAGTCGGATGTAGACAGGTGTACAGACACACAGTCGGATGTAGACAGGTGTACAGACACACAGACGATGGAGACAGATGGGTGTACAGACACACAGAGACGTGCTGCGGAGCCGTTACCTCTTGGCGCACTCAAGGCTCAGGGTCAGGTCCTCGGTCCAGATGGAGGCGGCCTGCCCGTGTGGGCTATGATTGGCTGAAAAGGAGCACAAGCAGCCAGCGGTCACTCCCTCTGCAGTCAGGGCCCCGGGGCCAGCTGATTACCCCCAGGGCCAGCTCATGGGCCCCAGGGCCCCAGCGCCAGGTCATTACACTCAGATTAACTCTCAGGCCTAATTCATTCATTTTATCAGAGGAGCATCTATGAGCCCCTAAATCACTCATATAACGTGAAATAGCAGACATTTTGGTGCTCTGTCAATCCTCTAAAATGTAGATTTACTCCCCTCCAAATTAGTTAATAAATAATCAGTCACTCAGACAAAATTATCATTAGGTTTAGAATTTGCGCCGGTCACATACAATAACATACACCATAAAGAGAAACACCATAAAGAGAAACACAAACACATAAAGCAATGTCATGCACGCACATGCCGCAAAAATGATATTAAATATGATGCTACCCAATAAAGACTGTACCTAATAGGGCTAATGGTTAGAGTGCTAATACACCGTACAACAGGCTCATAGTGTTAGCCCAGTGAGCATTCATAAACTGAACAGATTTCACTGTGCTTACGAGCTGCTCCAGCTCTGAGATCTGAGGTTCCTGTCGGAGGGAAGGCCTGTGCAAAGGGATTTATTTGCATTGTTTTTTTTTTTTTAAACCGATGTTTTGTCTACACTCTATAATATTTACCAACTAGATCCAACGAAGGTGTATAATGCCACTGCAAGTTTTTAATGAAAGTGATGCTGAGGTTATTTCAGTGGAGCGATGGCTATTTCAGTAGAGCATTGATTGTTTCAGGAGAACGTTGGTTATTTCATTAATGTTAGTTATTTCAGTAGAGTGTGGACTATTTCACTATAGTGTTGGTTATTTTAAAACAGTGGTTATTTCAGTAGAGCATGGGTTATGTCAGTCGAGTGTGGGTTATTTCCTTAGTGTGGGTTGTTTCAGTACAGTGTTGGTTATTTCAGTAAAGCTTGGGTTATTTCAGTAGCGTGGGTTATTTCACTTGAGCGTGGGTTATTTCCTTAGAGTGTGGGTTTTTTCAGTACATCGTTGGTTATTTCAATACAGTGTTGATTATTTCCGTAGAACAGTGTTATTTCAGAAGAGTGGTGGTTATTTCTATAGAGCATGGGTTATTTCCGTACAGTGCTGGATATTTCAGTAGAGCATGGGTTATTTCATTAGTGTAGGTTATTTTAGTACAATGTTGGTTATTTCAGGACAATCGTGATTATTTCAGTACAGCGTGGGTTATTTCATTAGTGTAGGTTATTTTAGTACAGTGTTGGTTATTTCAGTAGAGTGCTGTTTATTTCAGTAGAACGGTGTTATTTCAGTAGCATGGGTTATTTTACTTGAGCGCGAATTATTTCCGTAGTGTGTAGGTTATTTCAGGACAGTGTTGGTTATTTCAGTAGTGCATGCGTTATTTCAGTAGAGTGCTGTTTATTTCAGAGGAGTGGTGGTTATTTCAGTATTTCAGAAGGCTGAAGTTACCGATGGTGATCCCCTCTGTAGCGGTTCTGAAGGAGAGGGTGGGTAATAGAGGGCCAGCAGGGGGCGACACCACACAGGGGCATGAGGGGGCAACCCCCCACAGCACGGTGGGGGGGTACAGGGAGAGGGAGGAGGGCGGGGGGCAAGGCTGGATCACCTGAGACAGCGAGAGAGAGAGAGAGAGAGAGAAGATGAACTGAACATCAAAACTACACACATCTCCTTCATAATTGTCACACACACAAGTCACTATTAATATTACTTACATGCTAAGCTTAATATGGACAACAGTACAAAAATTTAATTCTATTTTATGCACTACTTATTCTTATTTGTATATTACTAAATCTGTTTGACTTACAGTTGCCCCCTGCTGTTGAGCCTCCTGTACTGCAGCATCCACAATAGGTCTATCAGATTCAGCCAAGAGAGGAAGACACTTCATTCCTGCCATTCGAACCTTCAGCCGCGCTACGACACCGTCCCAAACTGACTCCTGGACGCACAGTATCCACTGCCACTGAGAGCAAAAGAAAGTGCCCAAGACTGAGAGTGCTGGCCAGCAAACATACACTTATTAAGCAACACTTCTACCTTGTGGCCATGCTTGGAACTGTACGTCATAAAAACACATCATGGAACGTTGAAATTATCCAGACATGGCTCCACCATGCTACACAACACAAGGCACTCCAGGGGAGACAGTAAAGATAATTGAGTAATTGCAACTTTAACTCACGTTTGCAGAGGATAATAAAACAATTCAGTGACCTGAAGGAAAAGAACTTACATCTTTTTTCTTTCTAAAGGCTGCCTCTATCACACCATCCACAGCGCTGTCGATATCAGCAGAATCAAAGATGATGAAAGGGCAGATGGCACTGGTGGACAGAGAGAGAGAAAGAGGGACACCCAACCCTGCAGTCTCCCTGCTCAGAATCTCACCATCCTGAGAGAGAGAGAGAGATAGGGATTAGGTGACATGAGGTTGCTATTATAATATTATTGTAATAATTGCATGAGTAACAGTTTTGTTTGTACTGATGATCCACCTCTCATTATCAGAGACAGTGATTACACAGATACACACAGAACTGAGCAGTACATGCAAGCTATCAGTAAATGAATGGATAAAGTTTCTCATTTAGGGACAAAGCCATGGTCTCCTGTTTCTGTGTCTCCTGGTACTGGTCCGGCCCAAAAGAGTTGCTCTCAATCGCTCACCAGCTGACGAGGCTCAATCAGCTTATCGAGATCACTGGCCAAGCCAATCAGAGCTCAGTCAGTTTCAAGAGATCTCCAGCCAAGCCAATCAGAGCTCAGTTAGCTTAATGAGACCACCAGCCAAGCCAAATAGGAGCTCAGTTAGCTAAATGAGATCTCCAGCCAAGCCAATCAGAGCTCAATTAGCTTAATGAGACATCCAACCAAGCCAAACAAAGCTCAGTTAGCTTAATGACACATCCAGCCAAGCCAACCAGAGCTCAGTTAGCTTAATAAGATCTCTAGCCGAGCCAATCAGAGCTCAATCAGCTTAATGAGATCTCCAGCCAAGCCAATCAGAGCTCAGTCAGCTTAAAATCTCCAGCCAAGCCAAATAGGAGCTCAGTTAGCTAAATGAGATCTCCAGCCAAGCCAATCAGAGCTCAGTCAGCTTAATGAGACCACCAGCCAAGCCAACCAGAGCTCAGTCAGCTAAATGAGATCTCCAGCCAAGCCAATAGTGCTCAGTTAGCTGAACGGGCGGTGGAATCAGTAGCGCACCTGTTTATTTCCGGTGTAAGTGACACAGCTGACGTTGGGGTCCCGGGCCACCCTAACCCCGAGGCTCAGGTCTTTGCCTGTGAGGACGTTCAGGACCCCGACAGGAAGTCCCGCCTCCCTCAGAATGCTGGCAGTCAACAGCGCAGGAAGGGCGGTTCCAGAGCCAGCTGCTACGATGACCGCATTTCCTTGGAAACAGAGTGGCAACATCATTTCAAAGTGAAATGTAACAAACTGTTTTTTAGATATGTAATTGGCGACTGACCAGGTTTCTGTGTCTTTTACACATTAAAGCCAAATCAGGGGTGCCTAATCTTATCCAGAAAGGGCCGGCGTGGGATTTAACTATTTAACCAAACACGGTCTTCAATCAAGACCTTGAGAAGTACAAATCAGGTGTCTTTTCTGACATTTCCTTATAGGGACAAGTCTTGTGAACAAATTATTACATAAACATAAACCTGTTTAGTAATGTAAAAAAACTGAGGATAGTGGGGAAAAAAACATCAACATCACCTGGTGCAGCTCTCTAAGGGTTAACTGGCTATCATCCCTTTCCATCCATACTCACCCACTGCTAATGCTGGCAGGACTTTCAGCAAGAGGGCATACAGGGAGCAGTCATCTGAAACAGCCACAGCCACCACACCTGGGAGAACCAGAAAACACACATACACAAAGAGCACAGTCACATGACCATAAACACAGCCAATAAGCATGCACTATTTCAGCAATGTGCCCAGAATGAAATATTGTCCAATATTTCAGTGAAACGTGGACAGTGGGCATCTTTAAGACTAATGAACCTTTTTCTTTGATGCACTGCTTCAGAACAACTGGCAGTGCAATAACGGTATCAAACACACAGGTCATCAGAGATTAGTGACATTAGTGACTATGATTCTGGAGGAGAGAGAATCAGAGACTGGCACTACAGGTACTGACTGATTCTGGAGGAGAGAGAATCAGAGACTGGCACTACAGGGACTGACTGATTCTGGAGGAGAGAGAATCAGAGACTGGCACTACAGGGACTGACTGATTCTGGAGGAGGGAGAATCAGAGACTGGCACTACAGGGACTGACTGATTCTGGAGGAGAGAGAATCAGAGACTGGCACTACAGGGACTGACTGATTCTGGAGGAGAGAGAATCAGAGACTGGCACTACAGGGACTGACTGATTCTGGAGGAGGGAGATAGGGGAGGAGAGAGCGGGAAAGAGGCAGAACGGTCGGCACCTCGGGGGGTCCAGTCGGGAACGAGGGCGTCCTTGAGCTGGGCCCAGCCGGAGTAGTACTGGGCCAGTCGCACCAGAGCGGACACAGAGCTGGGGGCCTGGGCTAACTCACACAGCTCAGTCAGGCACTGCCCGTGTCTCTGCAGGCTGCTAACAAACCTGAGGGAGAGAGAGACAGGGGCTGCTAACAGCAACACTGTGTGTGTGTGTGTGTGCGCGCGAGTGTGCGTGTTTGTGTGCGGTGTGTGTGCGTCTGCATGTGTGTGTGTGTGTGTGTGTGTGTGTCTGCGTGTGCGTGCGTGCTTTTGTGTGCACGCGCATACGGGTGTGTGTGTGTACAGTGTGTGTGTGTGCGTTTGGGGTATAGGTGAAATTAAGATGACCCTTACATGCACTCATCTCAAAATGTACATAATTCAGCAGCCTGCTTACCTGTGGAAGACTCTGGCTCGCTGGTGGCAGCTGAGCTCGTTCCACACCTTGAACCCGCCGACCGAGGAAGAGGCGGCGAGGGAGACGTCTTCCTCCGCCGCGCACACAGCGGTCCACAGCCTCTGGCCTTCAGAGAGACGAGCGACAGGCGGCTCAGAGTGGCCAACATCACGCGGAACTCAAATGCGACCTATCAGTGGTGGATTATACGCGACTTTACAGCCACAGCAGGTTGTGGTCCGCAGTTGTACTGACATTATGGAAGCTGTCTCCAGCCAGTGTGGCTCATATTCAGACCAGCAGGGGGTGCTATGAAGTAATATGTCTAGCAGGACAAGGCTCCAGACTAAACTCATAAACTGGCTTTGGAACTCACATTCCAATGGGCATATATAGATACCATTTATGTGATACTGTAGGCATTGAATGCAAAGAGATTTGCATAGTTAATATTAATCACAGCAACACACATTTAAAGGTACAGTGTCCTCAGTAAATGATACATTTGTGAGATGTAACAAACTCAGATGCTAACTCTGAAAATCAAATACATATGGAGACAGTTACAGGACTGGGAACATTTTTAAACCATGCACTGCACTGATTTTAAAAAAATAATAAAAAATTACCTGAAGCATCATTTACAGTGCTGGTCTGCCTGTCGGACGGGCAGACAAACGTCCCATCCAAAAACAGACCGAGTGAACGAGAGTGACTCTCCAACCAGGACTGAAAGAGAGCGGTTCAAACGACGATTAATTACACGCAGATAACGCTGGGAAAAATAGGCTGCATGCAGAAAGTGCGGGTATTACGTAAAGGTTCAGACTTCAGGTATCATTCCGACACCACCCCCCTCCCTTCGGTTTTAACTTCCTGTTGGGAGACGTTTCCTCCCACCTGTAGAAGGCGTGGCCATAATTCGGCAGCTGATTGGCTGCAGGGGGTTTCTCCACCCCATGATAATCAATCAGTAACAAAAAAGGACAAACGCCTCCCGTCCTGGTCAATAAATCTCTAAATGAAATTTTGACTGGGATGAGGAATGAGGTCTTTACATTTGATATGCGCCAGTTTGCACTGACATTTATGAAGGCAACAAAGATAAGTCTACATTCTGCCACACTGTCAGTACGATTAGCCAGCCACACAGACTGTTTTGTACTGTACTTAGCTGGCATGTCTCTGTCACATGTTTGTCTTGTGGGTTACAGTAACGAATATCACATGGCAACTCTTCGACACGTACAAAGCAACAACTTGACATACAATAAGAATTATGAACATGTGCTGCGAGAGGGGAAATGTCCATCAAACCGGACAGTTGAGACGAAATTTAGAATGCATCTAAAATGTGAAACTAACAGTTACTGTCAGTAACAATTTTCTGTTCTGCTAATTATCTAGCCAGGCAGGTTTAAGTCAGAGAATATGGCTAGCTATTTATTCTTCCAGAAGAGTCGCAGAGCTGAACAGAATGACAGGCTACAGAAAAGTGCTTAGTTACATATTTACCTGTGCAGTCGCTGTGCTGGAACTAGCTGGTCCGTACTCCATCGACTGAAAAATATCATGCACCGTCTTATTGGTGCTACCTGCCATACTAGTTTGTGAAATTGGCAGAAATGTAGCTATCTAGACGACAGCTGCGCGACAGAAAGTTACCTGATACCAGTCTAGGTATGTTAATTACGTTATATGGTATGATGGATTTATTTAGCTCAGTAAAGTTTATCACTATATTAGCTTGCCAGTTAAGGATCTGTACCCACTGACTGTTGATAATCGAATCTAGATAACGTCTTTAAAACTCCAGGAGAGCATAAATAGCTGGCACTCGCCAGATTTTTTTTTTCTGAATTATGAAATAAGTCTTCCTGGCTTTCAAACAGCTATAGCTATATAACGTCGCGCTAACAAGCTATGAGTTATCGATTTATTTGTATCACCGAATAACTACACAAGCGTCAGCTAACCAGTTTTGCTATTTAAATAAAGTTACCGTGCAAGCTTACAAGCTTGCTAGCCTGCTGTAACGGCGTGCAGAAAAAGAAACTGCCTTCACGCTTCAGCTCAACAACTGCACATGCTCCCTCCCACCCCAATGAAACTCAAAGTTTTCTCAGACGGAACCAATATTTTAGCCAGTTAAACCGTATAAAACGTGTGGGAGTATAGGATTTGTTTCTACAGGGACAAATTAAAAGAGGTACACAGTGAAAAGTCCCGGCCAATGAACATCTGTATTGATTAGCTGATGCTTTGCTTTGGCCAATCATAATCATTTAATTCTGACCCTGCCCCCAGAGCTGTTTAGCTCTCAGATACCGCAGCGGCGGAGAATGATCTTCTGCACTCTGCGAGTCTGCGATCGACTTGGCCTTAGTAAGAGTTCCAAGTGAAACAGTAGCAGCAAGGCTATGTAAAATTGTTTTTAGTTACATTGTCTTTCACTTGCGCAATGCTGTGTGTTGTCTTAGCCGAGCTGATAATACCGCGAGGTTAAAGTAGATACTTTGTGCATGATTGTGTGTTCTGGAGCATCCACGATTTTCCATTTTACACTGTTGTCTTCCAGCAATTTAATTAGGGGCCCTGTCATTGAGGATTGGACTCGAGTATCCACTGCTTTGAAGGAAATACCTGCAGAGAATAGTTTGTTCACATTGTTGCATTCCCCGTTTTTATAGACAAACGTTGACTGGACACGCTTCTTGTTAGCATTTAGATAAGCCTATTTCACTGTACAAATATCGTTGATGTTTTGAACCTAAATTAGCCTCCATTACCAATGGTTTAGAAGAAAATTAAGTGGAAAGGGAAGCACATGCACGCACACAGCTCTGGATCACTTAAACCAAACTAGGTTTTAGGAAAAGTGGACACGTTTTATGTTATAAATAGCCTACCCGTTTTTGTACAAGTCACTAAAATGCAACGGTCACGAAGGATTATTTATTTCTTTATCTTTCAGCGAAGAAAAAAATATAGTAAACTGTTCGCAGCGAACCTTCCCAGCGAGTTGCCAACCACGATCGGGACTTTTCATAGACGTAGATTTTTGTGCACTGTCAAAGGCTGTTTTTTTCACATACTCTACGTCTACATGGATTTCTCAAAATAACCACCGGAGGGTAGTATTGTTTTAGAAATGAACCTAGAACGATCACTTATCTACCGCAATATGTGGGCTAAGCGATTTAACGCTATTAAGTAATGGGGTTTGGATGAAGTAAACTGCATTGTTTTGCCCGTTTGCAGAAAAATGTGGACCGATTTGCAAGGAAAACGCAGAAATCGTTTGTAAGCTGCTGCTGTTCATATAAAATAATAGATTGGTCTCACGATAAATTGGACGTATGACTGTATTTGTCGAAGCCGCTGTAAAGGTGAATGTATTCCCCCCCAACCATTTTCTATACGCGACTTGTCATTGCAATTAAACTGTGTCTGCTGGCTCGAAACGTACATTGCCATCCACAGCGTAGGGTAATCTGCCTTTCCAGTGGAGAGTCATGTGAAATGTGATGTCATCCTGTATTATGCGAATATGTTAGCCTAAATTATGATTTTGTTGTGAAAAAACTACACCTTTTATTTGTCGCACCGAGTCCACTTGACTGTATCCCAGGCATGAACTCAACATGATGTAATTGTCTTGCTACAGCTTCCATACTATCCTTAGTGTCCCACCAAGGTTAAACGTGATTTTAGATCATCATCATTTTGAGCTGTTTATTGAATATGATGATCATTGTGCGATACTAGTTATTCCACTTTGTAAAAAATGATTGACCTTGACGTTTTTATTAAGTTGACTGGTCGGATGCAAAATGTGGTATAAATATGCACCGAGGCTAATGTAAACAGTTGGCAATGCGCGGACGATTTAGTCCGCATATTGCCGGCATTAAAGAAATCGCATGTATTCTCTGTGACGAATGATAAATTCCAGTCAGCCCTGAAAGCTAAAAACAGGGCTCGGATCACATGGATTTTTAAAAAAAGAAAAAGTGGCTTGGAATCACCAGTCTCTGCTATTTTACGCGCGACCGGCAACGTTTTTTTCAGCCCTCGAAGGTAGTTCTCGTGACGACATGGAAACAAAGATTGACAACATACTGATTTAAGAGTACATTCTGCGAATTAGCCCTTTTTTGCGCGACATACACTGTTAATGTTCTCGTGGCCAAAACAGTTTTTTTTGTTGGAGCCACGGTCTGCTTTAGTCAGATAAATATTACATGGTAAAATACAGCTCTGTTTATATTGAAAGGGTAACTGAGAACGGATTTACTTCTAATAATAAAGCAACAACAACAACGATTTTTTTTTACTACTACTTGTGAGGGAGTTGGAGTTTTGGGAGACCAACCGCGACTGAACAGGGGGTTCTTTAAGCTATTAACCCGAGGTAAAATAGCCACAAAGTCTCAAGAGACAAGGGAAAGGAAAACAATACTCCTTAGGGAGAGTATCCCAAAGAAAAGCTCTACACAACCCACGTACTGGGTAAAAAAGAACTAAGGCTTAAGGAGTATGAAAATAAAACAAAACTGCCGGAGCAGAAAACGGGGCAACTCAAAGAAAACAGACCTCGAACCGAGGCTGAAAAAGTAAAACCCTAAAGAAAGAATACTGAGCTTAGATTGTGGCACTAACTTGTTGCCAACAATCTAAAAAAGCTAAAGACTGTTGTGCTAATTTTATAGCCACAACAATCCGATATCGCAGCTCAATCCTTTACCTTTACCTTTACCTTTACCTTTACCTTTACCTTTACCTTTACCTTTACCTTTACCTTTACCTTTACCTTTACCTTTACCTTTACCTTTACCTTTACCTTTACCTTTACCTTTACCTTTACCTTTACCTTTACCTTTACCTTTACCTTTACCTTTACCTTTACCTTTACCTTTACCTTTACCTTTACCTTTACCTTTACCTTTACCTTTACCTTTACCTTTACCTTTACCTTTACCTTTACCTTTACCTTTACCTTTACCTTTACCTTTACCTTTACCTTTACCTTTACCTTTACCTTTACCTTTACCTTTACCTTTACCTCGCTTGACAGAATACCGGCTCTCATGCAACATAAGTGACACTGAAGCAAAGCTTATCGGCTTGCTCAGGGTTTAAATAGAACACCAACAGGTGCAAATAGTAAAAGGAAATTTGCACGTGTATAATTCAATCAACTCAAATGGCCGTAATAACTGAAGAAAAGGTGCATTAAAAACCAATGGCCGTAATAACTGAAGAAAAGGCGCAGGAAGAAAAAGAAATGGTGGCATCAGCCAAAACCATGACACTACTAGCCTACTATTACTACTACTACTACTAATAATAATAATAATAATAACATCCGTGCAGTTACTATTATTATTATTATTATTATTATTGATAAGGCCCCAATGAGAAAGTACAGTGATGCATCTTGTGGCTTGGATAGATTCTTTTATCTCTTCGCAGCTTGATTATTGCAATTTTCTGTGCTCACACTTGAGCCAAAATGCCTTTTCCCTGCTGCTAGGCTTCAAACCAAAGCAATAACAGATCTCATGTTGCACATATCTTAGCCTCACTACACTGGCTTCCTTTGGAATCAGTTTTCTAATTTCAAGGTAAGCTGCGATCTAGCCCCAGATCTCTTAAAAGCAAACACCACACCACAATCCCCAAAACACCCAAATATGTAAGACTATAGCCTTACATCCAAAAAGTGAAAAAATGCAACAATCCTGAATTTGAATTTTCTGTTTTATTTTCAGATGGATAATCTTTTTTTTTTCTTCCGTTTTTGGATGTAAGATGATAGTCTTATATACACTACATGGCCAAAAGTATGTGGACACCTGACATCCAACATCTCATCCAAAATTATGGGCATAAATATGCTGTTGGTCTACCCTTTGCTGCTATAACAACCTCCTCTCTTCTGGGAAGGCTTCATACTGGATGGAGCATTGCTACAAGGATTTGCTTACATTCATCCAGAAGAGCATTAGTGTGGTCGGGCACTGATTGTGCAATTAAGCCTGGCTTGCAGTTGGCTTTCCAATTGATCCCAGAGGTGTTGGATGAGGTTGAGGTCAGGGCACTGTGCAGGCCAGTCAAGTGCTTCCACACCATTCTCGACAAAACCATTTATATATGGACCTCACTGTGTGCCTGGGGGCACTGTCATGCTGAAACAGGAAATGGCCTTCCCCCGACTGTTGGGGAAGCATAGAATCTTCTAGAATCTCATTGTTTGCTGTAGCATTAAGATTTGCCTTTCCTGGGAAATAAGGGGTCTTGCCCAGACCATGAAAAACAGCCCCAGACCAAGGGGTGTCTGGGTAGTTTTTGTCATATGGTGTATTTTGGTATTATGTATTTTGGTATTCTTCTAGTGAAACATCTTTTTCAAAAAAAAATATATATATATAAAAGCACATTTTCATTCATTTGTTTTACAGTGGCTGCGGAAAATTCTCACTTCATAACCGACCTGAGAAGAAAAAAAATAAATAAATAAATTTTTATTTTTTATTTTTCAGTTTTTGAATCTTACTTTATATAGGATAGTCTTATGTATTATGATGCTTTTCCTGTGAAATGGGAAAACATCTTCGAAGACATTTCATGTCTTTCACAGTGGTTGTTTTTTAATTAAGATTTCTCATCCATCTGAACTGGGGAAAAAATTCAGGATTTTTGCTTTTTTGTGTGTTTTTGTAAAATGTATAGGCTTACATTTTAGAGTTTTCAGGTGAAATAGATTTTAATCAAAAATGTTCAAATACATTTTCATTCATTCATCACATGGGTTTTGAATAAATATGAATCCTTATCCATCTGAACAGTAGATTTTTGCACTTTTTGGATGTAAAGTGTCTTTACCTGGCAAAATAGATTTTTCACAGCAAATATTTTTTTGGTTAAGGCACCATTCTGTGGTGCGTGGGTGAGCCTCATGGACTGTGCTGGAGCCTGGACTGTGCTGGCGGGGCGGGGGCTGACTGTGGCCATTACCCCCATTGGGCGATGCAAAATCTGCAACCGCTTCACTCTGGAAAGGGGAGGGTTCAGTCAGAGGGGGGGGGGGGGTCCATGTCCATCCCTCTCTGGTGACCCCTTCTGGTCGACTGGGCACCCGTCGATCGCAGTCAAAGCCACATGCAGTAGGTCTTCTGACCCCACTGTATGTGAGCTTAACTGTAGTCTGCAATGTGAAGATACAGCTGGTGGTGGAGAATCGTTGACGTTTACGCTCCCCCAATCAGGTTTGCAGCATGGATCTGCCTGTGGTTGCACAGGATCGGACATTCCAGATTGGGTTGGGAATCGGATATAATCAGCCCCATGATAAGGACCATATTGATACGTATAATAGATGTAAAATAATAGATTCTTCATCATGTGTTCTCCAATGCATTCTCACTTGTTTATGGATAATTTATGGACGACACAATAGGCTTTGAATAAACTGCCTTTTTTATCCATCTGACCGGGAAAAACACAAATTGGATTTTTTGATTTTTTCAGTGTTTGAAGGAAAGATGTGAACCTTATGTATTTATTTTTTTCGGTGAAACAGATGGTTCAGCAATAGATATTTCATTCAGTTAAGTCACCGTTGTTGTTGTTGAAGAAAGACAGTTTCTCATCCACACTGAATGGAAACTCACACAGTTTGGATTTTCGCCGTTTTTAACTTTTGGGATGCGCAAATATATTCATATGTTTAAAAAAAAAAAATGGAAATTGATTTTTCAGTGTAAATGTCATCACTCTCGTTTTGATTTATTTCATCATGGTTGTTCAATAAGACGATTTCCCACCCTTGCATGGTGCTTGGTGCAGTCTGTAGGCCCATGGACTGTAATACCTCCTGTAGATCCCCAGTGTGGTTGGGTACTCAGTGCCTTTCCAATGCACTTTCCATGTTGTGCTTCCATCTCCACTTTCTCCCATCTGAATAATTAAAAATTACATAAGGCCGCCTGCTCTCCTCTTGCGCTAAAAATTGATAGTGCAATTAATTCCTGGACAAAAAATTTTGTTGATTGTTTTAATATTCTTTAATAAAAAAATATGTCAAAATGCATATCTAAAAACAAGGCTACAGTAATTAGCATTTGGAGAAGATTTCTTGTTTTTTTATTAATATTTTTATTTATCATTTTTTCCCCAGTTGCCTCATATCCATATTGAATACACACAAATATATAGCCCAATGAATTATGAAGGAAACCAGTTGTAGATCGTGCCATAGCAATTTGTGTTTGGAGAGAATGTTTTGTTGATTTCAAATTATTTTTTTATGTCAAATATTTTTCAGTAGCTTCCCATATGAAATGCAGATCTCAAACCAAGTGCATTTATGAAGGCCACACATCCTAGATCATGCTATGGTATGAACGGTTTTGACAATCACTTATGGAAAAAAAAATGCTTTTTTGATTTTTAAAAATCCAATCGATAATGAAAATAAAGATTATTTTTTGCATTTATTGGCAAAAGACAAGGAATAATATTTACGCATTGAATCAGTAGGGCTTATCTTAATAATCAGAACTTAACGATTATCTTAAGCAATCTTTTCTAAGTTAAGACCATTAATTGAAATCGAAACTACAGTTGTAACCCTTCCTTAGTGATGACCAAAATAATGAAAAGATACCAGATGTAAACAACACAAACTTTGAAAGTAATAAACACACTGGACACATATTGAAAATTTTGGCATAAGCTTTTGATATTTTTATTGAATTTTAAAAGATATTTTCTTTTTAAATTTGATTAATTTGTTAGATTTTTCAGTGATTTTGTGTGTTTTTTAAATCATTTTATTATTTTTCCTATCTGCAATGGAGAAGATTTGAGCAGGTAAGTTAGCATTCACGTTCAAACTTTCATACTTTTAATAATATAGCTGTTAAGTCTCATTTTTTCCACAAACTTTGTTAAATTATTGTTTTATTTTTCTTTACACGCTTCAAAAATATAAAAAAGATAAATAATAAACATTCCATTGAAATATATTTTTTACAGTTCTCAATATTTCTTCTTTTTTTTTTGAGTTCTGACATTTTCAAAATTTGAATCCAGCATCAGTCATTATAGCTTTAATTGCATTTACTCCAGTAACTTTCTCTTTCTCTCCTCTCTTTTTCTCATTCTCTCTCTTTCTGACAGGAGAGAGGGGTGCTTGCATTGTGGATGCTGTGCTGTGCGTGCTTCATGTTAACCAAAACCTCTGAGTGTGCATGTATGTGTGTGCGTGTGTGTATGAGTATGTATAAGAGTGTATGTGTGTATGAGTGTGTATGCGTGATGAATGTGTATGAGTGTACATGAGAGTGTATGAGTGAGCATGAGTATGTATGAGAGTGCGTGAGTGTGAATGAATGTGTATGAGCACACATAAGTATTTCTGAGTGTGCATGAGCGTGTACATAAGTGTGTGTCAGTGTGTGTGAGTGTATGAGTGTTCATGAGAATGTATGAGTGTGTATGAGTGTACATGAGTGTGAGTGAGTGTGCATGAGAGTGTATGAGTACGCATAAGTATTTCTGAGTGTGTGTGAGTGAGTGTGTGCGTGAATGTGTGTGTGAGTGAGTGTGCATAAGTGTGCGTGAGTGAGTGTGTGCGTGAATGTGTGTGTGTGTGAGTAAGTCTGCATGAGTGTGTATGAGTATGCATAAGTATTTCTGAGTGTGCATGAGTGTGTGAGTGTGTGCGAGTGAGTGTACATGAGTGTGTGTGAGTGTGCGTGAATGTGTGTGTGTGTGAGTGAGTGTGCATGGGTTTGTATGAGTACGCGTAAGTATTTCTGAGTGTGTGTGTGTGAGTGCACTGTGCTCAGCTTCAGTGTGAGTTTAGACATCTGTGCGAACACCTTCCTTGACATACAGACACACACATGTACTGACCTACGTTGTGCACACTTGCAGTTTTCATTGTAGTCAACAAAGAACAGCCGCCAACCATTATAAAATATAGTTGTTGCTGTTTTCCTCAGTATAAATAATGCCCTCAGTGAATGGCACAACATTAGCATTAGCGGCAGCACCAACACTGGCATGATGTCATTTTCTTCAACACACTGAACGCACCTAATTTATGCAGGTAAATGGGTACACAAACCCCCATATTGAAAATAAGAGCAGAACAGAAAATCTCATAGGGGCGTGTGACAGCTTGCTAGCGATGGGAGCGGGACATGCACGGGCACAGCACTACAGACAGCGCGGTTACCGGGGGGCGTGTCCCACGGTAACACGTCCTGGTTCTGGACCGGGGAAGTACCCTGCTTCGGTCACTCATCCAATCAGGGCTATGGGGACCACGGGAGCCAATGGGGGGTGAGCAAAGCTGTTAGCATCCTCCATACATTTATCAACAGAATCACGAGCGAAGCTGAAGTGGTTTGTTTAGCAAACGGTGATGTTGAAGAGAACTGAAGCCAAAACTACATGCAGGGAAATGGCAGCAAATTAACGGATGGAGACAGACAGAGGTTAACAGACAGATGAGCAGACAGGCTAATCCAGGCAAGCCTGGATTCAGTAAATTTGTCCTGAACTTTGATACGAGATTAAATGCAAGTTTTTGTTTTTATTCTTGAACATAGTTTGGTGAGGTCAGCGCTCAGCAAATTGAACTGAACAAACTGTGAAGAAGAAAGCTAGTGCAGTTTAGTGCAGTTATTTATGCCAAAAGGTACAGGACAAATGTTGTTTGAATGCTGGTACAGACAGACATATGTATCAGTGAACAGATGTGCCCCTTTTGTTAGTTGTATTGTCACCGTGATGCTGTGAAAATGTCACCTTAATCGTATTTTCCTTCATTAAAAATCCACAAGGGTTACCTGCTTTAGTCCAGAGTTGGCCCGTCAGTCTTAATTTGGACCATTGGCATTAATGTGTAATCTAGCACAAAAATCTATACTCCGTATCTAAAGACTGATGATCAACTGATATTCTTGACTGGTTCTCAAGGTTTAACTGAACATACGAGCAATTACTAGCTTGTATAGCAGTACAATACAATTACAATCAAATTTGACCATTTAAATAACCAGTGAAAGGATTCAAAGTAACATAGCATTACGTACATGAAGAAATGAAGATAATCTGAAATGAGTGATAAGAAGGAGTAATAATTATAATAACAACAATCATAAACATTCTGCTTGTGTGCTACCCTCTGTTTCCTGCCACAACAAAGAGAGGTAAAGAGAGAGAACAGGAGTGAAAGAGAGAGTCACAGAAAGTTCTTTCTGGCCATTCAGAAATAAGTTTAGTTTTCTCTTTTTTTTTCACGCATGCGTCATAGTTCAACTTCAAACAATGTGATAGAAAAACGCAAGAACAAGGGATGCAAAAGAGCTTCTTCCTCAAAAATAGTGAAGGAGGGAGAAAAAGAGAGGGACAGGAGGGCGAAGGAGTGTGGGCCTGGAGAGAGGGATGAGAAGACGTTCGGAAGAAAGAGAGCAGGTGCGTCTGCAGAGGGGACTGGACTGCAGGTTATTTACATCGCACGTTTCTGATATGTTCTGTATTTTGTTTTCAAGTAAAGGTATGCAAATGTTGCTCTCGTTTCCATGCTTTTTTTCTCCCCTCCTGCTTTGATCAAATACCCATTGGGTCGGATACCCACGATGCTTTGCGAGCCTGTAGGGAGGCCGAAGGCTACAGGTGACGCGTCCACAGCCCTGGGCGAATCACAGTCCTACGCAAGTCACAGTCCTATGCAAAATTTGGATGGACGTGCCCATGGGCTTATTTTGTTAGGAAACAGAATTATTGCTCTGATAAATGAACTTCCTCCCCCCACCCCAAACAGCCGAAAAGGACAGTCTGCTTTTTCGCACTGAGCTCGAACGAGCCCGTTAGCCTAGCATCAGCCCCGGTGAGCTGCGATACCGAGCGGCGTCGGCAAAGGGCGTTCCACACAGTTCACTTTGTCTTTCTTCCCGTCGTTCGCTCAGTCTTCCCCTTCTGCTGGCTCCCCATCCCTCTCTCTCTCTCTCCATTCCATCACGCAATCTCTCCAACTTCAATATAGCCATTTCAATATATATTACATATCTCTGTAGTCTATTTATGCACGTGTGCCTTATTATTTCACATGATTCTTCCATTCTCTTAGTAGCAAACGTTGTGGCGTTAACAGACACCGTGACGGACGCCATGACGGACAGGGGGAGCGTGAGAGGGGGGATGGAGGGAAGGAGAGGGGAGAGGATGTCAGAGACGAGAGACGGCGGGACCATGAGGTTATGACCTGATGAACGATCGAGGTGGAACCGTTTCAGGAGCCGAAACGAGAACTAAGAAGTACAAAATTCGGCGAATTTGCGTTTCCCTCGTTTTGCCCTCTCGCCAAGCTACATTGTTCCCCGTGTGCGTGGAGCATGAGTCTGTAAAAACGTATGTGAAAGAGCCGCAGGCTAGGCTACTACAACAGTGGACTCTGCTGGCTATTAGTAGTGAGAACAGAAGCTGCCTATTTCATGCCTAATGCTAATTTCTGACTGAGTTTTCCAAACGCCTTTGGCAAGCGGTGAAACATGTCCCCTTGAAATAGTCTTAAAACCTCACATTGCATAGGTAGTTGCTAGGATCCGTCCTCGTCTTAATCAAAACTCGCAGACAATAAAGATAGCCTTGAAAAGATATCCTTTAAAATGCCTCATAGTTAAACAGTTTATAAATTATAAAGCTATTCTTTAGGACCACGTTTCCCTTAATGAGTTAGCAAAATAAATAATTCAAAATAATAAAATGAAATAAGTTGCTCGACTTAGGTAATGCGTTTTGCTTCGGTCTTCTCTGTGTCTGTGATAACGTCAACACCAGGCCGCCAAGCTGGTGTCCCTGAGTGCTTCGCTACAGCTGACCACGGTCAGGGCTCTGCCTGTCTCTGTCCGCTAGGGGGTCTGATCTTGTTCCCGGCAGGACGTGGGACTGAATCTAAGGTAGGACACTCCCATCACAAAGACGATCGACACGCTCATCTAGACGTGCGAATGGATCCCAGACCTGGTCTTGATCCGAGTTTCAGATGAGTGAATGGATGTGGAGTATGGTAATGGTAACGATCATAACTGTGACTTTAACAGACCTCTGTGGTTGTCGCGTTGGACTTTCATTCTGATTGCGGAAATGTCTCGGTGAGCGTTCCTGACGACGGTCCCAAAGTTGAATGGAACCGCGGACGTCTCACGAGCTGAAAAGCACTAATGTGTGCGTGACCGCCGTGGTTTGACCCGGTCAGATCCGGGTTAGATCTTGGATTTCCCGTTCAAACTGAAATTACCAGTTTTCACTCGTCCAAAAGTGCATGATGTGTGAAGCGAAACGTTAAAGCAGCGTTGCAGCGCTGTCATGGAGACGGTCATCTGATCCAGCACTGTCCCGGAATCCAGGTCATGTGACCGCAGTGCATACTGCCCCAGAGTTCACAGTACGTCCCGTATCTTCTGTGTGCTTACGCATGTGAGGATGACTGTACAGATGGCTCAGACAACTGTTCGTGAATGAGGAAGGGGGTGTAAATGTGTATATTGAAATGTAATGGGAAAATGTACGGTTTCCTGTTGGCAATCCCTGCACAGCCTCCCCCTACCCACACAAAGTGGTACAGTCCACAAAGGGACACTAAGGGCGCACTGGAAGCGGCACAAAACTCCTGGATATACCACTGAAAGATGTGTGGGGGGAGTGAACGACAAATCAAAAATGATAACGTAGAGCAAATGAAAGAATATGTGAGAATGAGGAAAAGAGTGAATAAAATCCTTCTCTAAACTGTGGTTTTCATTTTGTGCATCTGAGAAATAGGGGTGACTTCAGATTAGGGGTTACTAACAACATCTACAGGAACGCTGTCAAATGCAATTTTACTTTTTTGAACCAGAACACACACTGTGCAATCCCTGCATTCTCCTGAGATCGTTGAGAGCGTCCAGCCTGGGAATATTTTTTTAAATTTCTTTCTGTAACCCCTAAACTGAAGTCGAATGAACGTTTCCCTTCACAAGGTGAGTACAGAAATCACACATTTGCGAATACAAGAAGCAAGTAAATAAAAACTTTTTTTGGCAAGTGAACATAGTAGTTGGCACCATTGGGACAAAAATGAATATTTGAATAAGTGTATGAATCGGTCTGATGCCTTCGCTAACGTGCTAACGGCAGTCATTGGGATCTGAGCACTCTCTCACTCCACAGGCCACTTTATCTCTCTGATCCCTCTGAGCAGAACACAACACCGTCAGCGAGGTTATTCTGGGTCCTGAACATATATCCTCCCCTAAGCTGCCGTCAGACTCGCTAGCGAGCACAGCGCTGATGGGTTTGGGGCCGTGGTCGTCCGGAAAAGGGGGTCAGGTACGAATGCCAAGCAGCTCCCTCAGTCACCGGGCACCTCAGGACAGAGGACAACCAGACATCGAGACATTTTAAGAGTGGGGTTTTTCACGTTAATCACCCAGGGACCTTTCCAATGCACGGGGCCTGTAGAGCGACGCACGTTTGCTCGAACGAGCCCGTTAGCGTAGCATTAAAGCAGTATCGTTTCAGAGCCAGCACTGGCAGTCTCTACGATTGCAGAGACCGATTCAGCCTGAAGGGGGAGCTCTCTCTCGTGGGACCCGCTCTGACCGTGACAGATTGGGCGGTAACCGCCAGGCGGGGTCACATGATGCAGAAGAGAGAGCGCACGCCACAGCTGCGCTCGTGCGCGCCTTTGAGCTTACAGGGAGGAGGGCGACGGGACGAGACCTCGTGTTCTGGGACCAGGCCAGAGGCGCACGGCCATCTTGTCCCTCCTCCTCATTAAAGTCACATGATCTATAAGATCTAAGGAATATATTTCAAATATATGTCCAGACATATTAAACATATTAGAAAATATACCAATGATTGCCACTGTCATATATATCATTTTCAGCATATATTGTAAAATTACACAAATTGTAAAATACATTCAACAATATATGCAAATATTGCATAATATGAACATGGGAACGACTGATATATTTTGTAATAAATGTCGCAATGATGTGCATCGTGTTCTGATATTTGTTACCTCTGCCACCATGTGTTTATCTGTCCGATGAACCTGATTACTGAGATGATGTTCCGGGATGGAACCACAGCTGGCTGCTATGGCAACGTTTGCGAATGGAAGCAGTATGATCACTCCCCGAGTGTCACTCAAGTTAAAATATGCATTTCATAACGGATCTAACATGTAGGACTTTACACTCAGTGATTCACAGCAGCTACAAACAATTTAACACTCGATAGAGTGATATCCTGAACCTGACTGCAACCCCCCGATAACACGACAGCAGGAGGTTTGACACCTGGCCTGCGACTGATTTAGGTAGCTGAGCTTTTAGCCCGTCAAACGATAATGCGACTGATGTGCGTTTCTCGAAGAAGGAGACCTACTGGGATATAACACCATTCTTAAAGGTGGCAGTGGAGAACAGCTTTGCCTTGCTTTCTCATTGGAGCGCTAACGTACGCTAACTCAGGGTCAGCGGAACCCAGCGTGGGGGGACTCTGGGGCCCCGCAGCGTAGCTGCAGGCCGAGCTGGTGTGCAAGGGATATCTGTGGTGGTTACAGGGCGAGGCCGCCATGACTGCAGGGAGAGGGGGAGGGGTCCGAAGCTGTGCCTTTTTTTTCCATTTTACACAAAAAAAAAAAAACAAAACCGAATAGCGTTTCGCCCTCATCGGTGTTTGTTGATGAAGGCTGGCGGACCAGAGGTGGCGGGCGGTGAAGCGGCCATTTTCTGCGCCGAAGCATCGGTCGCGACAACAACAACGACGACGACAACAACAACAGCGAAGCTCGTAAGAATGAAAAACAGCGAGTAGGCATACCTTCACCCTTCAGCAATGGGCGAACAGGGTGGCAACACGCTGCCCTGGCCCGAACACAGCAGAACAGCCTGCTTCCCCGGGAGCGGCTCCAACCTGCACCTTTCCACAGGTAACTCTCGGAAGATGCGCGCTACAGAGAAGTCCCTCGCTTACGACCCTTTCCCCAAACGGCCTTGCCGCTATTATTGCCAAAAACAGGTGTGGGCGCACAGTACATGCTCTGCACTGCAGGGGGGTTCACTTCGGTCCGACCGTAAATGCCACCCCGTACCCTGGAAGCACTCTAGGGCAAGCGAACTGCTCGGGATTTTCTTTTTTTTTCTTTTTTTTTCTTTTCAAACACGACCTTCCCAAACGGTCGCTGCGGATGGCGGGAAGCGGCAGCGGTCCCGCGGAAGGGCCGGGAGTCGAGGCTACGTACACGAACACGGGCGTGAGGCGATGCCGAAAAACGGAGCAACTGCAGAGCAAAGGGGGGGGGGGGGGGGGGGGGGGGTTATGGAAAGAGTCCAGGAAGCTGGAGAAGAAGTTTGCAGGATCACCGCGAGAAAGACGTATTTGCCGGAGTAGCTGTAGCAGTAGTAGCAGGAGAAGTTCATAGAAGTGTCCATTTCTGGTAGATTCTGTGGGTTTCAATCTTATATCTAAATAAACTAGTCTGACATGTATCTTGCAATCCTATATATTTTTTTTAAATTTCTTAATTTTTTTATATTCAAAAACAAAATATAGATCCTCTTTTTAATATAATCGTTTTGTCATAGTATTTTTTTTTCATTTTAGTTGCATATGACATAAAACCGTCGTTTCATTTCTCCTTGAATTTTTTTTTTTTTTTTTTTTTGTTCTTTTTTCGTTTTTGTTCCCGACCCTCCTCTATCTGAAGTCAGGACTTGCAGAAGTCATGCACAATAGTCATGCTGGTAAACAAAGTAACAAAAATGCATTTTCAGTTGTTTCAATCTTTTTTAAAATAGTTTATCAAAGCATCCATTTTTTTCCTGCTCCTCTTGACCATGTGTTATAATCCCTTTGGAGGTGCAATGAATGCCCTTTTGTACATTTTTCTGAATTTAGCACGTCCTCCTTCTGGCATGTCCCCTTTATCAGTTCAGGAGAAGTTCGCTCGACACCAGTTCCATTAACTCGGTTGTTTTTCAGTTTTTTTTCCCGCCTTTTTTTCCCTTTCACTTGCTTGCTGTTACCCCTTTGCTGTTGCGATTATACTTCGGGATTGTTGGTAGCAGCGTTGCTGTGGTAACAGTGTAAATTCCTTTCGCCGAAACCACGCCCTGTGTCTTTTCCTTTGCATGGATGAAGCTGCTCTTCTCTCCGCGCGGATTGTACGCCTCACGCGTAAATTCCCCCCGTCGAGGCCACGCGACGACGCGGAGCTCAGGAGAGCAGGGATGAACGCTGGGATGTTAAAGGGTTAGAGCGAGAGAAGGAGAAATGTGACCGTTTCACTCGTTGGTGTTTTCGCTCGTTTGTGAGTTCCTTCCGAGGTTTGCAGGAGCGACGCGCGGCGCGTGACTGAAGAACTGGTTCCGATGACTCAGAGCGTCCTTTTCACGGGGCGCGACTTCGCGAGTCTCCGAGTCTCCCAGGGACGATCGGAGTCTTCCTCTGTCGCGGCTGGGTGTTTCACTGGGTCTGATACGCTGTGACTGGCAGGGGCAGTCGGTGCTTAATGATGCAGAGGTGTGTGTGTGTGTGTGCGCGCGTGCATGCGTGCGTGTGTGTTTGTGTGCGTGTATGTGTCAATACTTGCATGTAGTCGTGAGATGGATTCTCATTTGTTGCAAAAATGTAAATCTGACAGTTCAAATCCCTTTGGACCCCATCGGTTAAACGGCATTGCTGAGTGGGGGAGGGGCCGGGGGGATCGAGAGAGAGTGAGAAACTGGGAGATGTAGCTTTAGCGTATTAACAAATTGCATCCATCGTCTATGTAGAGAGCATCATTTTGGTTTGTGTTTGTGTGCTACTCCTCTGGTTCGAAGGTAGTTCTCTCGTGTCACCTGCAGAGTATTTGGCTGCTTTCCTATGTATTAACACACGGTTGAATGATGAAGACAGATGCACTTGGTAAGGTAGTAGATGACAGTGAGAATTAATTTTTTCGAATTCCTGCTGTGCGATAATTCACACTTGGTTCCCAGTGAGTGTCAAATATAACTATTTGACATTTGGGATGAGCTTGAGGCACTTGCCAAATCTCGTTGTGGTCGGTCGTTTGGCTGTGGCTCAACTGAGCTTCCTTTGACTGGATTTCTGAATTAAACTGGAGTTTGGGCGGGTTGTTCGATAAAGTTTTTTTCTTCAATATTCATAGCTGCTGTACTTGAACCAAATGGTTTGCTAAGGTTCACCTAGAGTGAATTGTCCATTAAAGTCTTTGACTTGTCACGTTGGCGACTGATCCACAAGTGCCTGTTGAGATACGGCTCTGCTGAGGGTCAGCTAAAGTCACGGCAGAGGCCCCAACCGAGGGGTGTTGCTTCAGTTGACCCGGAAACCATCTAGTCAAGTTTTGATGCCTGATTTGACTCAGAGGACCCTGTCATAATTTCATAAGTCATAATTTTATAAGTTAACTTTACGAAAGCTCAGATGTGTCATTGAGACATTAGACGAACACTTCTCAGGTCTTTTCCACCCAAGCCCCCGAATAAATTTGTGGGGTAGGGGGCAATTTAAGATTTTCTTGCGAGTTTATCTTGAGTCACATAAGGGTCCTGGCTTGGGCAAATAACGTTTGACCAGAGAGAGAGAGAGAAAGCGAAAGAGAAGGTTCGAAGGACTGAAATGATTTGAGTGGTGGATGGATGGAGATCAAGCTCAGTTTGACTGAATGTAGAGTCCAGAAGTGTCACAAAAAAAAAAACGGCCAATTGCTGTTTGTTTTCTTTGCTCTTGGTTAACATTACTTTGACATGAACCAAAAATCACCCCTCTCTTTCCTTTACCCAGAATTCATTCCTGACAGACATCCTCATCTCAGTTCAATCTCCATTTTTCCCAGAATTCCAAGAATGCAACCGTAATCCCAAAGGCTCAGAAGCTCAATCCCGAATGTTTTCTCCCTGCACGTCCTCTCTCTCAGCTGCTTTCGTTGTATCCCAGTCCGTTCCTGTGGTCCACTGGGAAAATGGAGGTGAGTCCTTCCTGCCAGAGTGGACAGGGTTGAGTTGGAAGCCTCGCTCTTTCTCTTATGAGCGTACGGTGCCACGGTAGGGGATGCCAAACATGAGATGCCTTGCCAGTCTGTCAATCGGAGAGTCGTTCCCTTTTCAGCAAGTGCTACAGTGTGCCAAGATGCATCCTACACAGGCATCTGTTCGATGGGGATTCTGGGTCATGCAGTCATTTGACATATGGTGATGCGTCAGTTAGATGCCAGCCGAGCCTGTGGTTTGCTCTGGTGGTCAGTCAGCGGCAATAGTGAAAGCTGATTGGACGGTCATGGTTTTCCGGGGCGTGATGTTGAGAATGTCCAGCTGTCTGTCAGAGGCCGATCTGACTCGAGTCCCAATGAGGTTGCTTTGGTTACGGTGCAAAAAAAGTCAGACTTCTTTTGTTCTTCTCTTCTGAACGTCCTCCCGTTGTCATCCACACGCACTTTCTCTCTCTATCTCTCTCTCGCTTTCTTGCTCGTTTTATCTCTTCTTCAGGCAAAAAGGGGATTTTAAAAACTCAAGACTGAAAGGCAGAAAAAAACAGGGGCATGATTAGGAGTGAGGTTGAGGTGGTGAAAAAACTGTTCATCAAACTGTTTGACCCCACCCACCCCAACAACGCTGTTACCATAGTAACCATGCAACAACAATTTCCCAACTACTGAGGGTTTTTTCCAACAGTAAACTCACTGATACATGTAACTATGGTATACTTTAACATATCACAGTAATTCGGGGCAATTAAATAATATCTGTTGGTCAAATATAAGAAAATATATTTTACACAAATAGTTAAAGAAATCTTTTTCAACTTTAAGGAAATGCATGCAGACCACAACACACATTTAAGTTTACAAATATCTTAAGGGGTTTTAATGGGCTATTTCTCAAGTATTTGTTCAGTGATTCCACTGCAATACAAGGAATGGCTAGGAATGTCGAAGACATAGGAATTGTAATCTGTATCTGTAATCTGCACCAACATACTATATATTTGCATTGTCATATTTCTGCTTGATAAAGGACAATGAACTAGCTGTTTACTGATGAGAAAACTAAACCAGTTTGTGTTCAGCTTGCAGGTTATATCTTCTTTTAATTGCCTTTACAGAATATTTGTTTCAGAACAGATCTTTTCTCCAATCTGTGACTGGAGGACAGAAAATATTAATCCTCCTCTTCTAACAGGAAAATATGAGGATGAGGAAAAGGAAGATGTACCTGCAGTCTATTTGCTCAGATGTACCTGCAGTCTATTTGCTCAGATTGGATGTCCGCATAGATGCATGTGTGTGTATACTTGAGTGGAGTGGAAGGGGAAGGCTACACAAATGTGCTGTTCCTTAGCTTAGAGTGGAGAACTACACCGATGTGCTGTATGCAGTCTCAATGGGCCTCATCCACAGAACTTTTCTTAAATTATTCTTACTTTTGTTCTTAAAAATGTTCCTACAAAAAAACCAATATGGGATTCATGGACACATGTGCAGACCTTTGTTTTTTGTGATACCTAAGAAAACGGCCATGAACAAATACAGATAAGGAAAAACGACGAATGCCGAAATGTTCTTGGAAATGTTCTTATGCGCAGTTTTACGATCAAAAAGCGATCGTACGCGTTTTGTGAATGAGGCCCGACGTTTCCCCCTCAAAAGCGCGCTGGAGCCCATTGTGGCGACAGAACAGTACGCTAACCGGTCCATCGTCCCAGTGGGCTCCAGGGAAATCCTGGCGCACGGGCAAGGTTAACAAACGGCCCGTCCAGTGCTGCGCCGAGCTCATCTCGTCCCTGATTGGTGGATCGTGCCCTCTGCGCGGACGCGGCCGGCAATCCCCTAAGAGCCCTGCACTGCGCTGGATCGGAGCCAAGAAACAGAGCCAAGGTCAGCGCCTCCGTCCCCGATAGCGCAAGGGCGTCCGCTCCAGCTGCTGGCTTTGATCGTTTATCGCTCTCAGGTCTCAGACGACGTGAATACTCGTCCGATTTGTAGACGTCACAACTCGGCGAAAAAGCCCAAAGGTTTATCGGCGGAAATAGCCGCGATTAAAACCCCCCCGATACGCACAGACGTACCTGTTAGCATGTGCACACGAAATCACAACGTCCACGTGCGTACGCCATTTTGATTTTCACACACAAGTACGCACGTACGTTGAAAATTACGCACACGGGGGTCACGTTTAACACGCGCAGGCACGCACACACTCGCGCTCGCCAGCGCAGACGTTCCCAACGCTCACACCAGCACACCCACAGTTAAATGCACAGGCGTGCGCTATGATTTATACACAATGGGAATACAGAACGAAAAAATGACACAAAGTAGAACACAGAACATAACACGTAACACGAAACAGACAAACATACACTCTTACACTGAGAAGCCATCAGCTTCTTTGCTCCTTTCTTTTGTTCTTTTCCTTCTTCCACAAATCGCTCTCCATGACATCCCTCCTTCTTCCTTTGTCGACAATCCTCTCTTTAATATATAGTTCCTACTCGTCCCCCAGAACATAAAATCTGTCCATCTTTCTTTCTTTTCATTCTTTTTTTGTTTTGCTCTGTCCATTTCTATTCTTGTTTTCTGTAGCTGGTAATCCGTTTTTGGGAAGATTTCAATTTTTAGTTTTTTGTTGATTTCTTTCCCCCAATTTTGTTGTTTTGCTTATTTTAGGTTTTAAAAGTTGTTTTTTTTTTCCGTCCACCCCACCCCCAGAAGCAGTGGAGTTACGTGTAAAAAATACCAAGAAAAAAGGGAATAAGAAGAAGGAGTAGATGGAAGAGAGACACAGACGGAAAGAGAGATGGGGGGCGACGGGTCGGCAGACGGGACAAATAAAAATATCAACATTTACAAAACAGAAAAAAATAGAATACGATCACAAATGATATGAAGAAGAAGAAAAAAATGAACCTTTTAAGGCCATATTTGAAGGATACTGAGATAAAGTATAGCAGGAGAGAGGCGGATACAGTTACTCAGAGTAAGAAAACATTTTAAAACTCCCTCTTCAGTTTCAGAAGGACCGTGGAAGCACTAAGAAATAAATGCTAGAGAAGGGGTAGCCAATGGAAGGGGAATTCCTGAGTTTTGATCAGGGATGAGATCGAAAATGAACTAGACCAAGACAGCAGGAAGAGCGGTACGGAGATGTAGAGAAAATAAACATGAGTGAACAAACAGGGACATGGTTTGGGGGTAATAAAATAAAATAAAATAAAATAACGGGACTAATTAAAACCTGATTCGACCGTACAAGTCAGTACACCGAGCAATAACTAAACTCAGGCTCGGACGATGCCTGATTCCGGTGTCCCTTAACCAGCCTGTGCGTTGCTCTTACTCGTTATTACTTCTCTTTTTTTTTTGTTCCGCTCTAAGTTCCCTCCACACTGCGGCTTTAATGGCTGTGACCCCCTCCGGCCAGAGATCTCCAGCCTGGGTTCTCGTTGTGTTCCCAGGCTCTGTGTGGTGAAGGTCTGAACACGCCTTCACCCTTTTCTCTTTCTCCTGTCTCAGTCTCACTAAGCAAATGGTGTTCTTATCTTCCGATTGGCCCTAGAAGAGCCCTGAACTCTGTAACCTGGCAACGCTAACACAGTCACAAATTCCAGCCAATGGCGGTGCCTCATAGTGGAGCAGTGGGGCCGGGCTACTTACTTAATGGGAGGAGCCAATAGATTTGGCCAACGGTCCAGCTGAGCTCAGTTCCTCCTTTTCTACATTAATGACCAACCTCCCCATATACACAACACTGCAGTGACCAACATCCTTTACATAACCAATCTTGCAATGCTCACAACAAATGCTAATGTTGTGCATTTCAAACAGTCACTGCAAATAAGCATGATGCATGGAATTTGGATAAGACTGTGTTAAATGGTATTTGGTAAATGGATATTTATATCCAGGTACATTTTCTATATTCCGATGAGATCATTTAAGTTTTCTTTCCACAGTTTCTGATAAATGCATTATATAAAATATTCTTTGTTTAACAACACTACTCACTAGCAGCCTGGCTGTCTGTACACCTTGAAATACACCCGTGCAGACTCACTTCTAGAAAACAACATCTCAATGAACTGCCTATTCTTCTGTCGGGCCATTGAGAACATAAGCTAGACCACAAAATGCGACAATGTATTAAATAAGCCGTCCTGTTTCAATAAAACTCATGCAGTTTTGCGTCACGTGGTTTTAGCCACTGGGGCTACAGTCCACACACCGTGGGACCGTGTTAGTCTCTAGAAGACAACATCCAATCAAACATTCTGATATAAAAATACATCTAACTGGCTCACACCATTTGGAATGAATAGGTTTGCTGAGAATGGTAAGAAATATGGTCTGCCCTGAATGGCAGCAATGGCGCAATGTACAAACATTTAACTGGTGACGCGGCCGCAAGGCAACGTTATTTAAACAGCGCCGCGTACTCAAGTGCAGAACCTCGTCTTAATTATTCATGGTCCGGGGCTGAGCCGAAACTCGAGCGGCTCTCTCGGGCTGCTGGCCCATTAGCGCCAATTTCGGTACGCAGTGATTTTCGCGATCAGATCAGATATCGTGACGCCGGCACAACGCAGCCCGTTGTGCGAGCACCTGCCTCGCCCGCGTGCGACCCCTTGATCAGATCAGAGGTTCGGGAGGAACGCGAATGCTACATTTAAATCTGAGGAGCTTCTCGGCTTCGTCTGTTTTTCCAAGACATCTCCAGAGAAGGGGAAGACGGGAATATGAGCGATGGATGGATAGAACGTGGATGGAAAGAAAGGAAAATGAGAGCAAGGATGACAAGGATGGGAGGAGGGGAAAGGAGGATGCATTTAGGGTTAAGAAAAAAATCGGATAAAACGCATGAAGGAAGAAGTGTTTTTTTCTGTTTTAGCATTAATTCACAGTAACTGCTTCATTTTGCATATATCTGATAAGCACGGGGCTTTCAGAATAGTTCTCTGTGAAAAAAGATGAAAAGGGACAAATCATAAAATAATAGTATTAATTATTATTATTAATTATAATAAATCACGAAAAAAGAGAACATATACTTCTATAATAAGTCTTCTATAATATCCACTATCTCCCCCACCCATACCCTTTAAAAAATAATACTATCCCAATTACCCCACCCCACTGCAGTAGTAAAGACCTCCCCCACCCAACAGGCTGTAAGCATGCAGATACAAGCCCCGCCTCTTGCCTGTCAATCAGCAACAGCAAGAGGAATGGTAACAAATCACCTGTCCATTCTTTTCAAGCATGCAGTCAGCCAGTATGTATATATAAATATATACATACTCATATGTACACAGTTATACATACACCATTAGATAAAATTATTTGTCTTATCAAAACATACTCATAGATTATAATATAGATAATACAGACATATTCAGTTCTTATTGCTCGCAATGGAAACCCCATGCATGGAGAAATAACAAACACAAGTTGAAAACTATACATGTGGTTTAGACCATCGATAGGCCTAATCTGAGCGTTCCTTACTCAGGACAAACACATGGAGAGGAGCGGAGGGGAGGGTGGGGTGGGGTGGAGTTTGGGGGGGGGGGGGGGGGGGATGCAGGAAAATAGATCCAAGAGACAGGAAAAGAGAGAGAGAGCGAGAGACTCCACCCCCTGTCCATTTGGCTCCGCCCTCCTGCACTGCACATGTATAAAAACGCGTTTTCTTTTCAAATCATAGATAAGCTCACATATACAGAGATAGACACAGATATGTACATTTCACACAATGACGTAACACCCGTTAAAAACATACCGAGAGTTACTCTGCGGGTGCAGTTACATAAGTCTCTAGTCACTGGCCGATGCATTTCTCACGTTTTGTCGCTACCTTCCTAATGGCCTTTACTTTGGAAATGATATGGTTTTAAATTTCTGTCCTGAGTTTTTTTTTTTTTTTTAATTATTCTTTTTTTTTCACTTTTTGCTAAAATAATTGAGCAAAGTTGCCTTCTCTGCCCCAGGTGACTCATCACAACCGGCGTCTCTGAAAGAAAGCTCTACTTTGGGCGCAACTGTCTTCATTTCACTGAAATTTCGCTTAGCTTTAATGACTATACACTAGAATTGAGAAATTAAAATCATATCATCGAAAGATACTAGTCCCAGACATTTGAATAATAAGACCACAAATCCCTACTATTTTAGTACGAACATTATGTATGGACTTCACTGCCTTTCTAGTTTAAATAATTTAAAATCAAGGCTAAACCTTTTTTTTTTTTTTTTTTAAGCAGAAAGTAACAATGAATTACTCTGGTCTGGGGTTTTTTCTTTAATATCACATGTAGCGTTTGTGACGCTGATTCGGAGCGAGGTGACCGGTCCTCGCTGGTTTTGCGATGGCCCCGAGCCAAAGCTCCGCTGTTTATGACAGGGTCTTGGCTCGGGGTCCAAATGACATCCAGCTGTTTGGCAAATCCAGCGGATTGCCGTCAGCTCGGGAGCGGGCGGGGGCCCGCGGGGGCCTGGCTGTCCTCCAGCACGGCGCTTATTGATTGTATTCACCCTTCACCGGAATGAACTACAGCTCTTTCAGAGGGTCGTCTATAGATCCAGCATTTAATCATTCAATTATTGGAGGAGAATGCAACCTTACTCAATCAATTTCTATTTCTCTCTTTTTTTTTTGTTCGTTGTGAGAAAAAAGGGGGATGAGGAAAGAAAGAAGAGAAGCCAGAGGGGACCTCTAGAAAAATAAATAAATAAGAATGGGAAAACTACTAAAGCGTAATCAATCCATCAAATGAAAGGAAACATCCTTATACGTTAATACAGATGCGTAAGTCAGGAACATTGGTAAAGTAAACATTAATTATACACGCATGTTCCAAATGCATGAGGAAAAAAAAACGAAAAACTAATTAGAAAAATAACTGTACCTTTTCTGCAAATTAATTCTAAAATAAATAAATAAAAATAATGTTTGCTCTTTAAGCGGAATGACCACATACATAATTATAACAATATGGGTATAAAAATAGGTTCTTATCATTACATTATTATTGTCCTATTTTTATGTATATTTCAGAAAAAGAGAAAAAAGGAAAAAGTAACGGCTGATCTCTTGCTTCTGTTGTCCTGCGGTCCCCTCCTGTGGGGGAGGTTCTTTCACTCCCTCTTTTTTTCATTCCTTCGTTTAAAGAGCAGCAACAGAAGAGAGCAGGTCGATTGCATATTGAGTCCATACATTGCGTCTCAAGTAAATAAAAATATATATTGAAAGAGCAGATGTATATCTGAATATACATTTATAAAACATATGCACACATATCTGCAGGATCTCTAATATGATACATACACATACATATGAATACACAAACGTTGTGCATATTTATATAAATGTATATGTATACTAAAAAAAAAATCTGTCATCTTTCTCTTCGTCTACCGACCGCTGTCAGTCCAATATCTGTTCATTGATCCCCCTTTTTAGTTTGTATCGGAGACCGTCGTTCCGGAGGAAAGGGGGGATGGAGAGGAACAAGGGGGAAAATAAAAATAAAAAACAGAAGAGAAAGCAAAAAAGAGAACTAAAAATCCGCTACATCTAAATAATAACTCGGTCTTATAGTAATGTTTATAAAAAGTGAAGCTCAACCAAATCTTAACAAAGAAGTATTTGTTTTCCTACATGAATAAAATCCAGTTCATGTCTAGTAGCATTACTGATCATAACCAGGGGGGAGGGAGGCGGGGATGAGTTTGAGAGAAATACTATAAATTGATATGTATGTATATTTATGATGGACTACAATAAAATAAAATAAAAAACTACATATCTCATCATGCATCTGGATGGGGGTGGAGTGAGTGAGGAGCAGCATTGGCTTTTGATGGACTGACTCCTCCCCTTTCCTGTCTCCCTTCTGATCCACTCCCAGTCCCTCGAGTCATTGCACGTGTGTCGGATCATCGAGAGCAGAGTTCCATAAGCATGCGTCCGAAAAAAAACACTAACGAGTCCCCTTTTTCTCTGCCAACTCCTCCCCTCCACTCTCCCCCACCCCCAAAAAATAACAAAAATTTTTGAAAGAAGAAAGTTCACAGCCCGTCTTCCCCTCCGAGTTTTCGTTACCCACCCCTCCCCTTTAAAAAAATAGTGAATTGATCTGATATTCTTCTCCACGGCGTCTTCGTTGACAGCAGTTCCTCAGTCTTATATTTTTCGCCATTCACGTGGATACGTGTAATGCCATTGCATTGGTTTAAGAATCTGTGTATTGCGCAAAAGCCTCTAGGAGGAGTCTGTCCTTCTGCTCCTATTATTAGTAATAATATTAATAATGATAATGATAATAATTTTTTGAATGCCCTTTTGAAAAAGTATACTTTATTTTTTGCTTTGTGCAGGGTGTCTTCTGTTAAGCATGATGTGTGTATGCATTTGCGTATATATTACATGTATATGTTGCTTGTACACATGTGACTGTTAGTAAAGTGACTTGCTACTTTTGAATTAGTGACAGATACTAACAATCCTCTATAAAGCTAGCTTCAACGGTGCAGGACTGATTCATTCATTCTTTACTTAGACTTAGCAACCATTTTAAATAGTTCGACGTTTTACTCGTATTTTGTGATTTTTTATTTATTTATAGGCTATCTATTGTATTTTGTTTTTGTTTCTGAGTGTGAATCCATGCAAAATTAATTCAGTCAGATGGTCGCTAAGTCTATTTGTGGCTCGTTTATCGGAGAGAAAATGGAACTACTGCGTGTTGTCCATAGGCTCAGTACTAAGGATCTAAAGAGACTGACTTTCAAATGTGCACACTTAGATCTGCCGGAAAAAGACAACCCTTTGGAGTTGGCCTATAGCCATTTCAATCACTGTTTAATTCGGGCACCGCCAAATCATTCAGAATTCATTTACTGCAGGAGTAAACTCAGCAGGTGGGGCATATAGATAATCCTGGAAAGAAAACTTACCGCATTTTATCTCCTAATTGTAAAATAAAGAATGACATGCACCCTCCACGAAAAAGTTAAGAAATCAGTGATTACAATATACCCATTCTTAATTGCATTCTTGTTTAATTTGGAGGGATCTATTTATTAAATAACTACTTACTTATTAACTATTTGTAAACTGTTTTACAAATTTTCTGCCACATTGTAATAATGTGACCATATTAGAATGGTACTTCATTAATGTTAGATGTCATCAGGTCGTTTCATGGGTAAAATGAACATCAAAATATTTAGATGGACAGAAATAAAAACCTGTAATGTTATCACGGGAATTTAGCAAAGTAATCGGCATTTTAAATGTGCACACGTTTTATCCCATGAAAGTATAATGCTGTGCAATCGCTGAGTAATGCTGGTTTTGAAAGCATGTATAATAGGTTATATCCATCTAACACTGTCGTGGATAAAACTACTCGTGAAGGTGATCATTTTTGAAAATGGATATTTGCTTTACTAATCCTTCAGTCTATTCATATGTCTCAGTTTATGTTTAATTATTTTTTTCTTTCTCCAGTAACCCTCTACTCATACGCACGCATCTAAACACCGTGTTTATAATATTTTAATACCCTTTGAGAAGACATTCCGGCCTCCTTTGAATCCATTATCAATCGTGGTCATTATTATCATTATCATCGGTTACAGTATATTACTATGGTCCAGGCAATGGCCCGTTTTTTCCCCCGCGTTGGTTCAACGGTTTTTTCGTTTTAATCTCTTTTCGCTACAAAATGGAGGGGATGGGGGAGCGGCAGCGGCGGAGGGGGCCGGGGGATTCGTAGGGTTCGTAGGGCGAGTTGGTGATGGGCGCGAGGCGCATGGTGGCCCCCGTCATCCCCGAAATGTTATTCAGGCTGCGAGATTTCTCGTAGCCAGTCGCTATCGTCCGTCAGATAGGAAACATTTGTCGAGGGGTATGGGGGAGCGTTTTAGAATTCGGAGAGCCAAATGTTTGATATGCGAGCATTTTAAAAGATTATATTTTTTAATTATTTTTTATTTTATGAATTTACATCGATTAAAGAGTGATCATATAGATCCAATATTCACAGGTTGAGGTAGAAAAATGGTGTATTTATGATTAAGGAGAATTTGATAACAATAATATATAATTTATTTTGAATTATTTCAATATTTATATATTGGAAGTAGAGGGGGAAAATCGATTTTTGTTATAGGAAGAATATTATCAATTTTTTTTAGAGTAAGTATTATTTGTGATATTTCAGAATCAAAATTACATTTTTAGGAATGAATAAATATGAAAGATCATGATAAGGAAAAGAAAGGAAAAAGCAGTTTAATTAAAGTTGGCAAAGTAAAAAAGTAAACAAATAAATTTTAAAAATAAAAAAAAATAAAAAATGAAAATAAAATGGGGGGACAGACAAAGACAGACAGACAGACAGACAGAGACAAGACAGGACAAAAGAGGAAAATGACAGTTATGAGTTATGTCACTCAGTTTTGACCACATCAATAAACACATTTCCTCTTGTAATGAAGCCAAATACACGTGAAATAGTTCAAACATCTTGACCGGTATGAATAAAACACCTGAAGTCGTCCTTCATTAAACAGTGCTGAACACTCCATACACTGGCTGACACCAAAAGGCTCTTGTGTCAAATAATGAGGTTATTCAACACTCAGGTGTTTTATACAATTTTATAATGAGCAACTTTCTTAGCAACATTTGTAAACACAGCGCTGGAAGCAGCATAGACAAACAGAAAGCTCATATTTTACTAACCATGTGACCCCTTTGGACAAAGTGAAGTTGTCAAAGAAATAATGAACCAAGTCTCTACAGCACCATTCTTTAAAAGATAAATATTTTCTGCACACCTCCTTTAATTAATTGCACAACAGACCACTTCATATTTCTTAATCTATTCAGTCTAACCTCTGGGTAACAGTTTAAGGTGGCAGCAACCGAACAAATGGTTTTTTTTTTTGATATATTAACAGTGAGTCACTGACAGTGACTTGTTTGAGTGAAGAATGTGATCAACTGTTTTACTATAAAAAGTAAAACTGGATTTCTAGAGTCAGTATGCTGGGTTGAGTTTAACCTAACCATGGTTTTATACCACATTACCAGCTGACAGGTATACCATTGAAATCAATGCGTAAAACAGAACTGTTTGCTTTTCGCATGCACATTTATCCACATACTTTGTGAACTATAGTATTATTCTTGCCTACGCTGGAACACAGAACTCAGTGTTCCATTTCATACCTGCTTTATTCTGCATTCTTAAGGGTGTTGAGGATATTCTATACCCAGGAAGAAATTCTAAAGAACAGTACACAGTTTCGCAGAAAAGTTTGTCGGCTGGCGATATTTTCTCATATTTAATGTATGGTGTATTTTTTCCCAAACGCATGACTTTTCTTTAGCACCATGACAACTTCACAGGCCCAAATGCGGGTGGCCGCCTACCTTTACATTCATTCCTCTCTCCTGTGATTGGTCCACAAAAATCCCAGCTCAACAGTCCGAGGGATTAGGCTCAGAGATCACGCAACGCCGCTCCGCGTTTTCGCCTCTTTTACGTGACCTTTAGCTATTCGTTCTTCCGCGAGGATATTTATGTTTCCGAAAATGCGGCCCACACACAGAAATGATTACGCAGGAAAGGCTGTGGATAGGTGCGTGGTGCTCCGGCCTAATTTCCCCTGCTCCCTGGGTGAAGGACTGCCTGTCGCACGGGCTCATTAGCGAGAGAGGGGGACGCTAAGCGCTAATGGCACTCCAGCGAGCGGGCACGGCACTCTCCCGCCACAGGGCTGCTTCAGAAGCGGAGGCAGGCGACTTCCTCTAAGAGGCACTTGAGCCCCTGTTTCGCTCTCTGACCTCAGAGAGAGTTTTACATGTTGAGCCTTTTTTAATTTTTTTTTTGTTTGACTTGCAAAGCGGGACTGTCTGAGTTTGGTGTGACTGGCTGAGTTTGGCGAGACTCGTTGAGTTTGGTGTGACTGTCTAAGTTTGGCGTGACTCGTTGAGTTTGGAGTGACTGTCTAAGTTTGGCGTGACTCGTTGAGTTTGGAGTGACTCGTTGAGTTTGGTGTGACTGTCTAAGTTTGGCGTGACTCGTTGAGTTTGGTGTGACTGTCTAAGTTTGGCGTGACTCGTTGAGTTTGGAGTGACTCGCTGCGTTTGGCGTGACTCGCTGAGTTTGGCGTGACTCGCTGAGTTTGGTGTGACTCGTTGAGTTTGGTGTGACTCGTTGAGTTTGGTGTGACTGTCTAAGTTTGGTGTGACTGTCTAAGTTTGGCGTGACTTGCTGAGTTTGGCGTGACTCGTTGGGTTTGGCGTGACTCTGCACGCTGAAATGAAAGAGGGACCAAACACATGCTTGGAAGGAGTGAATGCAGACAGGTAGGCAGCTCTATTTTGTGATCAGTGTATTCTGACCTGAACCTTTTTTTATAAAAAGAGAGAGAAAGAGAGCGGGAGAGACAGAGGTAGGCGTCCCCACGCAAACAGCACCACGCTTTGGGAAAAGAAACTGAGACCAAAAGGAAATAAGAGATCAGTGTTCTTTGTTTGTCAGTCATTGAACCCCAGTCCCCAGTCCCCCACTCCCCCCCCCACCCCCCAAAAAAACCTCGTCTCTACCTTTGCACTTAGCTCCATCATGGTACACTGTTCACCCTGGCATGCCGTAGCACCACACACACACACACACACACACACAAACACACACACACACACTGCTTATCACAGGGGAAGCCTGCTGCACAGTATCAACCGGGCCTTGCCAGCAGCTGCCTTCAAAAAAATAAAAAATAAATAAATCTGCAGCAGCATTCTGCATTCAATGCGACGACGCATTCAGCGCTGCAAACTCATCCCCGCGCAGCTGCGGAACTGGAGTCGGTTGGCTGTCGTGGTCGCTTACTCTGCCTCTATAAATAAAACCGCAGTCTGCGTTCTTTGCGAAACGTGCAAATCGCACAAAGCAAGTGCGACCGCGCCTGCAGAAATGCTCAAGCATGGTTTATATTGAATCAATATTTTTTTTTTCCAGAATGCATTAGGTGCAGTACACTTTCAGAAACCCATCAACTACGGGTTTCTGAAGTGCGTATGTTCTTTTTGAACAGCAGTAAGAATTGGATGCAAATTATGTGGAATAGCTGGATGGTAATTTGAGGCTGTAGAAATAAAACCAGCCTTAGCCTAACCTCCCTGGCCAAGGCGTTTTGAGTTAACTCCAGGTCAGATCTGGCCCAATCTGGTCATACTGTGCAGCGAAGCTTCCCTTGGTTGGTCTGTCTCTCTCAACAGCACTATAAGGGCCATGCAACATGCACTCTAAAAGGAATGAGGGAGAGGGAAAGAGAGAGAGAGACAGACAGACAGACAAAGACAGCGAGCGAGAGACACACACGCACAAAAAAACACACAAATCACAGACGGCACACATAATAAAATCAATCAAAGCAAAAGTCATCTACAAAAATGCAAAAACAAATAGATAAATCAAAAGTAAACTGAAGTATTGAAGTAGAAAGAGGAGTTTACGGTTAAAATACTGCGAACATCTCTAAGGTCTCATTGTTCCGTGCTCACCAAGCTCACACTTCACCAGCACAGTTGACTTATTACGCTTGTGATAGGACGCACACACACTCAAAGGCTCACTTATTCCAGCTGTCATTTCAGAAGGCAAATGGTTTAGCTGTAATCAGGACAGATTAGGGTGTGGATATGTGCTACGCTAGACACTGTGTCCAAACTCCCCTAACCTTAACTCCCCAGGGGTTCATGTTCAATCTTGGGTCACAGTGAAACGCGCCGGACGGGCTTAACCAGGCTCTTCATAAGGCTACGGCAGAACCTGAAACCGTCACAACAGCCTCGCCAAAGATGGCCGTGCCGTGACTCCACTGAAACTCTGATACCCGTGGCCAAGCTCCGCCTCCCCCCCCCCCCCCCCGCCGCCCCCCTTCAATTGGTTGCTTCTTAACGACGCAAGAGTGAACAAAAATGCAGCTGAAACACATTTCACGTTCGTACACCAGTTGAGGGAAAATCAATCCTATTTAATTCCTCTTGCTGCCAGACGCTCTCGCGTGGCTTCGCCGCGATATTCAGATCGGACGCCGCGCCGTCGCAGCTCAACGAGGCAGCAAGCGGCCTCGGAAAACGCCGGAAGGGACTGCCACGCCCAGCGCCTGCCGACGGACCGCGCGTCTTATTTCAGACGAGCATCAGATTCAGGTCTAAGCCCTCGTCACTCTGGTTCAGTCGGTGGACAGAAAAGACACGTCTTCAGGAGGCATTCAGGTTAACTGCTGTGAGCGTTTGAAGGGCTAGCTGGGGAAGATTCTCAGGCTAGCTTCCGCAGTGCGGTTCAGCACCATCAACCCACTGTCTGTCACAGAGCCATCGCTTCAACGCTAAGCGCTAATGCAGCTTCAGCTAATATATGTAGCCTGGTAGGTGCTGCTAAGGAACAGCCTGCTATTCAGAGTAATGTTACACCTTAACTTACATAAACTCCCAAGTGACCTCCTCAGTGTCTTATGCCATAGTAATGAAGACATTTATAACTTTAAAAAAAATAAGGGTTAGGGTTAGGGTTATCGCGTTGGCGATATTTTTGTGGAGTTTTTCCCAAAGAACACCTTTTTTATTTAATGTTATAGATTTGGCACCAAACGTGGCCCTGAGACTGACCAAATCCCACCTCACTTTGGAATGGCCAATCGTCTGCAACCGTGTTCATGCGCGATTCGGGAGAGTGTGCACATCCACGTTTCTCCACTGGAACGCGCAGTGTCACCAGCATGCTTCTTTTCACACCGCAGACCACAGCCAGGCGTGCACAGAGTGGAGTCTGAGGAAGACCTTTCATATGCGGTTCAGCATGCGGCCCGCGGGCGCTCGATCGACCAGCGAGGGGCGCTAGATAACGTTGAATGTGGACCCCTTACCGACTGAAGCTTCCCCTGGGCGATGCAATTCCTCACCTCATTCTGCAGCTACTGCAATGCTCCTTTTGTTTCATTTTTACATCTTTATCTTTAAACATTTAATTCATTCACCAGGGTACGTGCAATAACCTATGTTCATACTGATCATTTTAACATTCAGCGCTCTTACGATGTACGTTTCTGACATTTGAACAGTTTCAGAAAAATTAATCAGCGAATTACCTATATGTTCTTTGTTTTAATTGTTTTTTTAAAATTATGTAATACATTTATGAAAATGGATATTTACAGTAGCATTTCAGATCACTCATGGGCCAATAAAACGTTAATGCTATTCTAATATCACTGATAAATTCCTCCTGAACAGTAAGAAAAATGTATTTGCGGATACAGTATTAAAATAACTGAATGGCATAAATTAAGGCCTTATGTTTATTTTTAAAGACTTGCTGTTATATCCAAAAAAATTTTATCACTGTTGGATCAACTCAGCACACATGTAAGCCTTTCATTATAGGACATCAATAATTATGACCTCAATAACACGTCATGTTTTTCATATAATGCGCAATATAAACCAAAATGTCAAACTAAGGTTTTGCCATTGAAAAATCCCGTCAGAATCCATACCCGATGCTAACGTGGCCTTAAAACACGTAATAAAATGCATCCGTTTCAAGAGATATGGGTGGGCGGGGTCACAAGGGAACTCCAATAGGAAATGAGGTCAAATGTCATAGAAACATAATTGTGCTGGTGGGAGTCTGGTGGGGGTAAAGGTCAGCTACCCGAGGCTTAGTATAGGCCAACATGACAACCTTAGAGCGGACGTGCTGTGTGTAATGCATACAACATGTGGTACTATGCTCCTGCAGATAGCAGCCCGTGTTCACCAGAGTTTAATCTTAGCAGTTACTTTGAATGCCCCCTTTCATGTCATTGAAACCTTTGTGAATTTTCACTTATATGGATAGACTAAATTTGGACATAAAATTGGGTGGAAATGATCCTGAGGGAACAGGCTAAATTAAACACCACACACGCACACAATCCCCTCCCCCTCTCTCTTCTCAGTGGAACCTCCAACCTCAATTTTTCATCTTTCAGAAGGTCACAATTGACAGGCATTGATTAAAAACTTCAATACCACCACAATCAAAAACTCCCAAAAGGTGTTGTGATGCTCTTCTGAAATGATCTCTTGCGATACACATACTTTGTATATATAAACCACTATGACTGACAAAATGTCCTGCGACAGATAAAATAGCTTGGTATAAATTGTGTGAGATTAGGCATAAGGTTGGTGACATCACCCTTAAAAATGCACCATAATAAACTGACACGTAGGTATTTTAGAGCACAGTCAGTTCATTTTGTTAATTATTTTCATTTAAGTGTGTGAATTGCTATGCACTTTTGCAGAAGTTTTATGCCATTTTTAATTTGACAAGGTCTTTATGTTCTACTGTGTTATAAATAAACTTTAAAATAAAAAAGAAACCTACATAAGCAGGGAACTGAGTTTATGCTACTTTTTAAAAATAAAAATAAAATTTAAATTTAGCTTCCCATCACAACTCAGATTCAATTTCTGCATATTCTAAGAATGCAACATGGCTCCAAGTTGCTTTTCTTGAATTCCAGGTGAATGCTTTGTGACATCACTGAACTCTATAAGATAACATTTTCCATTGTTCAGAATGCTGGTACATCTTCTACTGCTAGCCAATAAGCTTTAACTTTATTGTAATACAGGTCAGCACTAGACAAATAAGAGCAGCGGAATATGACATCACAAAGAATATGACTCCCCTCAATGGTGTACAAATACCCACCTCTAATCAGACTTTTACACTGTGCAAGTGTCCTGAGAATGGGGTGTAAAATGACTGTTAATCTGGGATGGCAATGGAGAAGCATGACAGGAATGCAGACGTGCAAATATTAGCTCTGGAGCTGAAAGATAGCCAAACAGATAACAGAATTTTAAAATCGAGAAAATGTCAAATTTACAATGCTATGTCCTGAATTCTGAGCAAATAATTATATTCTATTTGTAGTTCTTTCACAATTATTACTTGTTAATTGCATTGACCACTAAATGTGCAATTATAAAAAATGCATAAAGACAGCTTTGATTTGTTTGCACATTGACTGAAATCATCTTCAGCTTAAAAAGCAGAACATGTCATTTTTACCATCCAGATCAATATTTGCGAAAATAAATTTTAATTTATCATTGTATGCTACTGAGAGAAAAACAGTGTCATACAAATATAACGCAGATGCAGTCTGGGTTCCACAGAATTACTGTACATCTATATATTCCAAAGTCCCAAGTGGTTAAACAACAGCAAGTAAAACAATGAATCATTATGATATTAGAGGTTAGTACATACAGACAGACATACAGATGAGTAAAAAATAAACTTATTGGGACATCAGAGAGCAAAGACATAAATGGAGATGATGACATCTGCACAACTGGACAGGTGTACAGACAGGTGTACAGACAAGAAAGACTTGGCGCAGTAGATGCAGAGTTCTGTGCTACTTCAGGTTCATGCATGTACACACACACACACACACACACTAAAGTGCAACATCCTTCACATTTACTTTATGTTTGTATTTGCATGCATTGTGTGTGTTTGTGTGTATGTGTATATAACTACAGACGTCTTCATACTTTCTCCATTCTTTTAAATGGCAAATACTGCAGACATTTGTGTTTGTAATAGAGTTGGAGTTGTGAATTCCAGATATGTAGATTTAACCCAACAAAACGACAGTCTTTGTTGCACTAAATAGTCCACTCAATTTCACACTCGACACCCATGATGCACATGAACAGATAAATACATACCAGGAATGACCACTGTACATATCTGATGAGTCCATGTCTGAAGTGGAACAGCCAACAGGTTTGGTTTGCTCAGATATGAATGAGATGCGCCCATATTGCACTAACAACCCCACTATTGCCTTAAAATATAATACAAAAGTAATCCATCACTGAATATATTTAAAGACATTCCCCTAAAGGGTTCGACAGCTGTGTACAAATCCCCCACCTATGCTCAGATATGATTGGCTGCCTGTAACAGCCAATGAAGAATACAGCTGCATTTTCCATTTAGCTTAACGAGGAACTTATTAATTATCGATTATTATCAATGAATTATCTCAAAATTAATGTGTCTCAATATATACAAAATATGTTAAAATATATAATCTGAAATGTGACACAGCTCAAAATAGGTGGCATATATTAAGAAATTTTCCATGATTTCATGTATTTATTTTCTGTACATGTTGTATAATATACTGCATACAGTGTATTTGTTTTTATACAACATATGCATAAAATGACATGTACGAAAGCACCAATATTACAAGTATTTTCCATTAAAGTTGAAGTACATTGTTGATATAATCCTCAAATTTGGACTTTGAATTTTGCCATGGAATTACTGAAGCCTACAAAACAGCTAAAGCAGAAATCACGATTTTTAATTTTAGCATAATTGATTTGCCTCTGAGACTGTGGTAAACCCAGTTTAACAAGAGAAACACAAGGCAAATCAAAAGTAAGTGCTTAGTAAGCGCTCAACTCAAATTTAAGACATCCATAAAATCTGAGATGCATTTTTATTCCATCATTAGGATGCTGCTTCATTAACGCAGAGCAGATCTGAGCACAGTGCCTGGGCATTGTTCAGCAACATTAACATCGCCCATGTTTTACAGAAGAAATCAATTACGCTTCAGCCTTCCAAATTAAAAGAAATAAATTAAAACAATGACGCCACCCTCCGTCCCCAACGGTCATCAGACACGATGCAAAGCAGTCGGCGCCAAGGCTACATCAGCAGTGCTGAGTGAATTCTGGGACATGCTTCCTTAGGGTTGACCAACCAGCGTCAGGAATGCCTCGACGGGCTTGTGTCGTACTTCTGAGCAGTCAGAAAAACATGTACAGTAATGTTACTAGTCAAATGCCAGACTGAAAAGACAAATCATGCTTCCCAGCAAATTAAAGGCAAGAAAAAACATAATCAACAAAAAGAGGGTATTTAAATAAATATTCTTAGAACACTGTAAATGTAGCCTTAAAGCACTTCCTTGTATCATTCTAGAATATTATAGCTTCTCTCTCAACTGGAAAATTGACTTAAGTGCATTTTAGCTGCTTGTGTTCAACAACCCTTGAACTCAAGATGCCCTGAAGGGGGATTTTAGCTGGCTTCTATTGGACAAAGACATATTGCTTTTTGGTCTGCTGGTAATTCTGCCACAAAACACTCATTTTCGGCAGTATTTCAGAGTTTCAAAGGCTGGAGTCAGAGTTTTGATTTTAGCGACGTCTTGACTGGTTAAGATGAACCAGTGTGAAGACAATAAATAGTTTGTTACATTTAAAGAAAAGAAAAAATTAAATAAAACAGATAATAATAATAATAATAATAATAATAATAATACATTTAGGGGCAGTGCATCATGGGAACATGGTTTAATGGCAGTTTGTTTTTTATGTTATTTGATTAGTTGCTATTGGCATATATAAATAAACATATTTAAACTCAAATTGATATTATTGTATTTTTTCAAATAACTACTTTATTTTTCTTTCCCACAATTCTTTGATCACAAGTCCCAGAATGCTCTCTTCCACTGTTTCCTTGACAACAGTGGGAATCAAGAAGGGAGGCAGAAAGAGAGAAAGAGTGAGAAAAGGAAAAAGATGATGTGAGAGAGGATGTTTAGGGAGATGTTTGGGGGGAGAACAGCAGGTAGAAATGAATGTTTACAGACAGGGACACAAAACAATAAACAGGGAAAGACAACTACACAAACAAAATCCACACAAACACATACACAAACAACATCTACACAAACAAACAGCTTTCACACAAACAAGTACACAAATAAAACAGAATTCACAAAAACACCTAAACAAAAAAACCACACAAACAAAATCAACACAAACAATATCCACACAAACACGCAAGCAAACACCATCCACACAAACAAACAGCATCCACACAAACAGCATCCACAGACATGAACAATAACACAAAAACAATACACACAAGAGGAGGCAGAACATGACCAATGAAAGTGTGGGGTTGAAAGGGAAGGAAACTGAAGTGAAGGTCAGTTGAAAACTGACTCAACCTTATAACCTTTGACCTTTTTTGACCCCTGTCCTATTCATTTGGTCAAGTGAGGTCAAAGGGGACAACGTCACACAGGAAAAGTCAAGGAGCGACAAACCAGCAAACACACTTTCAGCAGAAGGACATCAAGGCAAACCAGGTCAGGGTTAAAGGAGAGACCTCCTTTAAAATGAGAAGGTCAGTATTTTTTCCGCGGTTCATTCTGGAGTTCTGCGGGATGAATGACTGGTCTCTGGTTTCGTTTATCGGCCCGGTGTGCGCTCTCAGCCGAATTAGCGCACATCGCTCAGAAAAATCACTGCATACGGCCTCGCTACGCTCAGAAAGTACAAGTCCTCCCCAGTGTTTTGTTCCAATCGCCTGGATTTGCTAATTAGCGCACTTCTGCAGCCAGGAGGCTAGAACGAATCAGCGAAATCGGCCGGCCGAGTTTGTGGGCGGCGGGACTTGCTTTGAACTTTCTGACCCCGTAACTCGGCTGCTCTGCTTGACTGCCTTCTCATTTCAAAGCTCTATGCTCGGGGCTCGGGGCAGATCCGTCAAGCAGCTTCCGCCCGGGCGAGCCCAGCCTCAAGCTCCGCCCACTTACCTTCTGCGTCCCCACGGCAACTTGCCCGTCAGTCAGTCAGTCCGTCCGTCGGTTCGTCCGTCCGTCCATTCGTCCGTCACACAGTAGCACGGGGTCTCGGTGGGCATATCAGTGGGTACTTGAGTCCCTGAGTGTCGGCTTCGCGCCCCTTTGAAAGCTAGCTGCGCGGGGCGGCAGTCTCCGCGTCAGGAGCGGCCTACACACTCAAGGCTGAAGTACCAGTTTTGGAAGGTCAAGTGAATAGTATTTCATTAAAAATGCTAGAGCTCGCGTGGGAATCGATGTTATTCCCCCCCTTCATTTCACTCAGGTTTCAAAGCAAACAACCTGCCGTGATGCACACAATGGCATTGGCCTAACGAGGGCGGCGGCCTGCTCCAGCCCCGCCCCCTCCTCCCCCTCCCCCCCCTTCCCCGGGGTGTGACGGGCACCTGGCCACGCCCACAGGAAAGAGAGCACGATTCCTCCTTGCGTGTGGGCGGAGCCTCGGTCGTTCATCAGTAACGGAATACTATTCAGTCCACCTCAAAGTGGTGGTCTGTGTACAACCAGCACCACCCATGACCTCTGCTCCTTTACCCTGGGGAGAGAGACGGGGCGTGACACGGTCTTAGCGACTCCGAATTTTTTAAATACAGTCACAACAACTGTTAGCAAGGAGCAGAGGCTAAACGCGTGAAATAAATCACGAACGCCGCGTTTCGTTTGTTTACGCACGTTTGTTTTCTCAAAATTTGGGCTGTTGCGTCAGAGGCCGCGGTCACACCGCCAGGGTAAACACCAGGAGCAGAAAGAGAGGGCCATAGCAACGCACAAAAGAGACGGGAACACAAAATACGACACACAAAAAAAAGGAGTCGGGAGGACGGCAACACAATATAATACAGAACAACAATAGCCGACATACAAACGCACGATATGACACAACCTGCGAGGGAAGACACAACAACACAAAGTACGTCAGACAACACGCCATCCCTGAGCGACACTGCAATGACAACAACAGCCAACGTACAGATGTGACACACACACACACACACAGCCATACACACACAGCACACACACACACACACACATATACATACACACAGCACACACATACACACACAGCCATACACAGTACACACACACACACACACACACAAACAGCCACACACACACAGCCATACACATTACACACACACATACTCACAAACAGCCACACACACACACACACACACAAACAGCCACACACATACACACAAACACAAACAGCCACACACACACACACCCATTGACTTACATTCATTCCGTAACCTCTAACCCTAACCCTAACCCTAACTCTAACCCCAACCACTACATGCCTAACCTTAACCCTAACCTTAACCTAATTGTAACCCTAACCCTAACCCTAAGTCCTAACCCTAAAACAGCCTCTTGAACTTGTGGGGACCAGCAAGTCCTCATCGTACTATCCTTGTGGAGACATTTGATTCTCACAAAAATAGTAATACATGCCCACACACAAACACACACACACACACACACACAGCACACACACACATACACACACACACACACAGCATACACACACACACACACACAGCACACACACACACACACACACACACACACGCACACACAGCACACACACACACACACACACACAGCCCCACACACACACACACACACACACACACGCACACACACACACACACACACACACACACACACACACGCACACACAGCACACACACACACACAAACACAGTCGTGCCGCGCTGACCCACAGGGGATCCCACGCTACGTCGCTGCGTAACGCGGTTAGCTTAGCGCAGGGACCAGGTCTGATGAGTCACGGACATGTAATTGGCAGACTCGCTCAGAGCAGATTTCGGGTTCTTTGCTTGCGCTACATGCGCTCCATGGACGCTCTCAGCTAGCCTGCGGCTTTGGCTAGCTGAGAGTGTGAATTCTGTAACACCAAATACCGGCCATGGGTTGGGTTAATGCGGGGGTGGGGTGACAGGGGGGGTGGTACCAAATGGGCAGGGTGGAAATCTGGGGAGATGGCAGGAACACATAAACATGACCGGGTTTAGAAATGACAACATTAACCCAACCTTAACCATGTCAAAGCAGTATTTGTCACACACACGTACACACGTACACACACACCCACTCACAAGCGCACATATACAAACATACAAACAAATATTCTCCTGCATACAGTCTTAATACTTTAAGTCATAAACATAACCAAAGTCGATAAAATAGGATAACATTTTAACTCATTGCATTCACCAGCAATCCATTGTCATGCAAAAACTCACACCATTTCATGAATGCTATTTTTTGTAAAGTCTGTGTGTAGTGTGTGTGTGTGTGTGTGTGTAACTGCAAATGGTAAATACTGTTCAAGTTTGTGTTTGTAATAGGGTAGGAGTTGTGAATTCCACAGTGTGATTGTGTATTTTGTGTGTATATGTGTATGTGTGTGTGAGATGAAAAAGCATGTGTGTGTGTGCATGCAAGAGTATGTGAATGTGCACGTATGTGAGAGTGTGTCAGAGTGTGTACGTGCCTTTGTGTGCATGTGCGTGAAATTGTGTGCATGTGCATGTGTGTGAGAGTGTGTGTACAGTTTGTGCGTGCATGTGAGAGCGTGTGTGCAGTATGTGCGTGCGTGTGAGAGTGTGTGTACAGTATGTGCATGCGTGTGAGAGTGTGTGTACAGTATGTGCGTGCGCGTGAGAGCGTGTGTGCAGTATGTGCATGTGCGTGAGAGGTGTTACCTCCGTGCTCTATGGTTTGATCCAGGAAGAGGCGGAGTTTGCATTGAGGTCCTGTTGTAACAGGGGCCCCTCCGGCTTGAACCATTCCTCACTTGGAGGGGAGGCAGGGCTGGCTGCTGCAGCTTCTGGTGTTTGTGTCAGGGATTTAAGGGATTGTTTTAAGGACAGGGGTGGAGTGGGTTGGGGGTGAACCATGTGTGGTTTTTTTGTGGGGGAGGGGTCGGGGTTATTTTAAGTTGGTAATGGGGGTGCATTTGGGAAACAGATTGGAACCAGGGAATAAGCCAAGGAGAAGGGGAGGGAGGGATTGGGGACCAGGAGAAGGAGTCAGATGGAACAGCCAGCAGAGGACAAAAAAGAAGGAAAGAGAGAGAGAGGGCAGAAGGAGAGGGGGTGGAGAGAAGAGGAGAGAAGCAGAGAGAAAGGAGAAAAGGAGGAGAGGGGGAGGAGAGGAGGTGGAGAAACAGAGCGGGGGAGGAAAGGGGGTGAAAAAAAAGGTGAGGGATGGAGGGATGACATGAGCAAAGATGGTGTGCAGGGAGGAGAGAGGAAAAGAAAGAAAGCAATGACCAACAAAGCAATGAATGACAAGAGAGGAAGCAGGAAGGAAGGAAAGAGAGAAAGACAGAAAGAAGGACAGGAGGAGGAAGGACAGATAGAGGGAAAGACAGAAAGACCAGCGGTAGAGAGGAGCAGAAAACAGCAGGCTGCATGTATGCATGTCCAACTGTACTGCAGTGAAAATACGAGCCGTTCACAGCTCAACAGGATAACAGGCTGCTAGTCGAGTTAATGCAATACTACATAAAGCACTGTACAGTACAGCACAGACTGTTTATGAGCTTAATGTTGAATGTGTCAATGGCTGGTTGATAAAAAAAATATGGAAAATATCAATAGCATTCTGATATTTTCCTTGTGCTGTTTTTTGATGTTAAAACTGTTGAAGGTTAAACTCCCTAGAGTGGTCCAATTAGAGTCTTTCACATTTTAATCTCTCCAGGAGATGCTGGTGTTATGTAGGCTGGATTATGTAATACCAGTGTAATGGACTGTAAAATGAAATGAAACGCACAGCCATTACAGTACTTACCATCTGCCTGTTCCAACAGCTACAGTCAGAGTTCTATCTACAGACAGAGAACCGCACCCACCTCTCCCATTCCCATGCCTACAGTCAGAGTTCTATCTACAGACAGAAAACCGCACCCACCTCTCCCATTCCCACGGCTACAGTCAATACTCTCTACAGACAGAGAAGCCCAATGATTTGTGTTTCCATGGCTACAGTTAATTCTCTATCTACAGACAGAGAACCCCACCGACTCTTCCATTCCCACGGCTACAGTCAGTCCTCTATTTACAGACGGAGAAGCCACTCCCATTCCCATGGCCACAATCATTGCTGAATCTACAGACAGAGAAGCCTAATGACTGTTCTGTTCTCATGGCTACACTCAGCGCTCTATCTACAGACAGAGAAGCCCAACGACTCTTCTGTTTCCACGGCTACAGTCAGCACTCTATCTACAGACAGAAACCCACTGCCTCTCCCGTTCCCACGGCTACAGTCAGTGCTCTATCTACAGACAAAGAAGCCCAACGACTATCCCGTTCTCATGGCTACACTCAGCGCTCTATCTACAGACAGAGAAGCCCACTTGCCCCTTCCATCTGTCACGACAGCTTCACACCTTTACCACATGAGCAGCCCATCACGCGACAGAGACCGATCATGTGACGAGGTACCCTGGAGTCACCCGTCGCGTGATCTTTCCCTCTCCCGTGACCAGAGCTCCTCGGGCTCCCCGTCACGCCAAGGTCTCCATAGCGCCAGACGGACGGCGTTCCATGCCATTCCCGTTTGATCAGACACGGATTTCCCGGCTCCTCCGTGCGGAACCCCCAGCCTTTCCACTGGGGCACGGGGCACAGGGAGCCTGTCCCTTTTTCGGCTACCCAAAACCAAAAGCCAAAACCGGCCGGCCAGCGGGCGGGCAGGCCTCTCTCGCCTCCTCTCCCCCTGACCCGGCACACCCATGGAAGAGTAATGAAGCGCTGGGATGGACGGTGAGGGACTGGAGAGAATGGGAGAGGTCCCACGGGGATGAGGGGATGAGGGGGGAAAAGAGGATAAACTTGCGGGATGGCGGGGAATGGGGACCGGGATGGGATCAGGACTGAGGAGACTTCTCTGGTCTGGGAATAAGAGTGACTCATCCATGATGATCAGAACTTCGGGATGAAACTAATACTGGATCATAGAGGGCTCCTGTTGGTGCTCCCTCCATCGTTCTGTCTCTTATTTCAAATAGGAAAGCAGGGGGATCACTGTGTGTGCACTACTCATGTTACAGGCTTGGGAGGAATAAAATCCAGCGGGATTATGCAGGTTCCTGCGGGCCTAAAATGCTTCCTGTCTAACAGGAAGTGGATGGGGAAGAGTCGGGGTGAAAGGGAGCAGGGCCAGGGAGTCTGCAGTCTTTCTTACTGTCAGCATCATCACTGTGTGTGTGTGTGTGTCTGTGGGTGTGTGAGCGAGAGAGAGAGAGTGTGTGTGTGGGAGGGTGTCGGTGTGTGTGTGTGTGTGGGGAGGGGGGGTGTACACGTTTGTGAGTTTATACATGTGTGTTAGCATATGTGTTTGTGTGCATATGCATGTCTTTGTGAGTGTGTATGTGTATATGTGAGTGTGTGTGTGCATACGTGTGTATGTTTATGTTGGTGTGTGTGTGTGCACATAAGTGTCATTTGGAATTAAATAACAATTTGGTCATCAACTACTGACTCAAATTGTTTTTTTTTGTTTGTTTGTTCTGTTTTGTTTTTTCTTTACCACACAGTGGCTTGCTACAAAGGAATGACAGTAAGCTAAATTTCAGTTTAATATTACATTACATTCCATTTATTTGGCAGGTTTCAAATACTACAGAACAGGTCAGATAAGGTACGATATGAATTAAATGTTTAGTAATGTTAATTAAATTTAGATTGTTGCCAAAATTTTTTAGCAGACCCTCTCTGTAATTACCCAGAGTACTCTGGGAATTATAACTCCTCTGACCAATGAGGACGGAGATAACTGCTGGGATGATGACTGCCATTGGCATAGGAACCGACTGGGACGGGTGGGACGAGGTGATTGCTCAAGCCGATCATACTATGGACTTCACTTCCCATAACCCTTATAGAAATTAAAATGGTAAGAAGAAATTTTAGGATAGCGCTTCCGAATTTGCTTGTGTCGAAAGTTCTGCGACGGAAACAGCGATAGATTACCCACTAGCATCTGTCCAAAATGTAAAAAGCCAGGCAGTTCTCACGGTCGGGAAAACTTTTATGATAACGTCAGCTAAAGTCAGTGATTCACAGCGGCTGGAAAGAACGGTAACGGTAATCTTATATTTGTAACGTTACCTATCAATATGCCAGCTAACGTCATTGTTAGCTAGCTAGTTGTCAATGAATGGACTATGATATCTGATAGTATGATAAGTAGCTAGCTAGTTAATAGCTGTCGGTACACTGTCTGAATGTGATGTTCACTTAACTTAGAAAACTACCTGGCGATAGTTGCACTCGGTTGCTATGCAGGGAATTAACGTGACTCCCCATGTTGCAGTGTTAGTATTTTAGCCAATGTTTTGTGTAATGTTATGGACACGTCTTGTAAAATTACAAGTTTGTTTTAGCTATCGATATCTCTTTTTAACGTTCGCTCCCCCTCAATATTTAGAACGTGTGCATTTGTCCCCCTGAATTTGTTTTCCTTTACATTTCCACCATAAATTGATGCAGAAAAGGCACAAATTGGTGCATAAAAATTCACCAGAATGCAGGAAATGAAGTGTTTGACGCTCAAAATTTCCTAGGGGAGTACCCCAGACCCCCCTTAATGAGTCCCCCCAAATGTTCAAACTAAACCGACGCCACTGAACACTGCTTTGAGCCCATGCTGGTGACGGCAGTTTGCTTAGCTGTCCCATGATTGCGCCTGAAAGTTGTTCCGCCTAGAAAGTTTAAATCTGTACTGCACAATTATCACGTCGTTTCGGCTAGCAGAAGACTTAAAATAACCATTACCAGTAGCGGCCCAGCTTTGCTCACAGAGATTAGTCAACCTGTCTAACGTCAACCTCTCTTGAGTTATAACGTCCATATTAACGTGGGGTTTAAAATAAGAATTTGATGGAAATTTATCCTTGCTATTCATTTGCATTATCCGTATGTGAGTAAGTCAGTATGTGTATGTACATGTGTGCATGCGTGTATGTGTGTGTACAGTGTGTATATATGTGTATGTGTGTACATATAGTGTGTATGTATGTACAGTGTGTGTATAGTATAGTGTGTATAGTGTCCATGTGCACAAGTATATGTGCATGTGTGTTTGTGTATGTGTGTGTATAGTGAGCATGTGCATACAGTGTATTGTGTATTTGTGTTTGTGTGTACGTGTGTATAAACTGTGCATGTGTGTATAGTGTATGTGTATACTCCATATAGTGTGTATAGTGTGAATGTGTCTGGTGTGTGTGTATAGTGTGTATAAAATATGTGTGTATAATGTGCATGTATGTACAGTATGCATGTGTGTGTATAATATGTGTATAGTTTGGGTGTGTATAATGTGTGTATAGTGGGTATGTTTATATTGTGTACAGTGTATAGTGTGTATAATGTGTATGTGTGTACAGTGAGTGTGTGTATAGTGTGTAATGTGTATGTGTGTACAGTGAGTGTGTGTATAGTGTGTATGTGTATAGTGTGTGTATAGAGTGTACCATGTGTGTACAGTGTGTATAGTGTGTATGTGTATACAATGAGTGTAGTGTGTATAGTATTTGTGTGTATAATGTGTATGTGCACAGTGTGTGAGCGTATAGTGTGTATAGAGTGCATGTGTGGGTAGTGTGTATAGTGTACAGTGTGTATAGTGTGTATAGCATGTGTGTTTAGTGTACAGCATGTATAGAGTGAATAGTGTGTGTAGAGTGCATGTGTGGGTAGTGTGTATAGTGTTTATAGAGTGTATAATGTGTGTATAGTGTGTACAGAGTGCATAGTGTGTATAGTGTGTACAGTCTGTATGGAGTGTATAGTGTGTATACTGTACAGTATATATAGTGTGTTTCGAGTGCATGAGTGGGTTATGTGTATTGTATAGTGTGTACAGTGTGTATATTGTGTATGGATTGCATAGTGTGTGTATAGCATATATAGAGTACATAGTGTGTGTGTACGGAGTGTACAGAGTGCATGTGTGGGTAGTGTGTGTATAGCGTGTATGTGGTTAGTGTGTATACAATGCATAGCGTGTGTGTACTGAGCATGTAGAGAGCATAGTGTGTATAGTGCATAGTGTCTATAGCATGTATAGTGTGCATAGCATATATAGTGAGCATAATGTTTATAGAGTGTATATAGCGTATAGACTGAGTGCACAGTGTACAGTGTATATAGAGTGTATAGAGTGTGTGTATAATGTACAGTGTACATAGAGTATATATTGTATAGAGTGTGTGGATACTGTACAGGGTATATAGAGTGTATAAAGTGTGTGTATAGTGTATAGAGTGTGTGGATAGTGTACAGTGAATATATAGTGTATAGAGTGTGTGTATACAGTATATATAGAGTGTATATTGTATAGAGTGTGTGGATAGTGTACAGGGTATATAGAGTGGATAGAGTGTGTGTATAGTGTACAGTGTATAGTGTGTATAGAGCGCATTGTGTGTATAGAGTATAGTGTGTATAATGTGTGTATAGTGTGTATAGAGCACATAGTGTGTGTAGTGTATAGTGTACGGGTGTATATAGAGTGTATAGTGTGCATAGCGTGTATAGCGAGCATAGTGTGTACAGTGTATATAGAGTGTATAGTGTGTATAGCGTGTATAGAGAGCATTGTGTGTATAGTGTATAGTGCACAGTGTATATAGAGTGTATAGTGTGTATAGCGTGTATAGAGAGCATTGTGTGTATAGAGTATAGTGTGTATAATGTGTGTATATCGTGTATAGAGCGCATAGTGTGTATAGTGTATAGTGTACGGGTGTATATAGAGTGTATAGTGTATAGAATGTATAGAGAGCATTGTGTGTATAGTGTATAGTGTACAGTGTATATAGAGTGTATAGTGTGTATAGCGTGTATAGAGAGCATTGTGTGTATAGTGTATAGTGTACAGTGTATATAGAGTGTATAGCGTGTATAGAGAGCATTGTGTGTATAGTGTATAGTGTACAGTGTATATAGAGTGTATAGCGTGTATAGAGAGCATTGTGTGTATAGTGTATAGTGTACAGTGTATATAGAGTGTATAGCATGTATAGAGCGCATGCTCGAGGGTCTGCGCGTACCTTTCCTCACATTCCCGTCTGTGGCTCTGAATTCGCCGGTGCTGAGGAGGAAGCAGGCGCGGTCGTGGGGGAAGCGCTCGCGGCTGACCGCGCTTGTCGCCGGGCTCTTCTCGTCCGGCCCCAGCACCTGGTCAATGGTGGGGCAGTCCTCATTGGCCAGCGCGGCGTTGGCGGCATCTCCGTTCTGCTTGGAGTCTGAGGAGGTGCGCGATTGGCCGTCAGAAAACGGGGGGGGAGACGGGGGGGGGGGGGGGGGGGGGGGAGGGGCGTGTGTAGGTGGCAGAGAGTGGAGGCGGAGATCGGGAAGTAATTGAGGATTTGGGTGAAGACGAGGAAAGGAAAGTAATATTGGGTAGAAAAGGGAGGACAAGGAGAAGAGAGAGAAAGAGAGAGTTGAGGTGGAGGAGGTTAGGATGAGAGCAGGAGAGAAGGAGGTGGTGGTGAATATACCGGGGAGGTAATGCAAGAGTAAGGGATTGAGGAGCACATGGAATGATTCGGGGGGAGGAGTTTAGGGAATGAAGGAGGAGGGAGGGTCAGAAGAAGAATATTAGTTTCCCATAGTAACGCCAGTCATTACAATAACATCACAGCACAGGAGGAATCAGGAGGAGAGCTATACAAAATGAAGCACCGCACTTTACTCAATGGGGGACACTCTTCTGCCAGCTGTTACAATTTACTGCAAACCGAGAGTGAGGCATGCTGGGAAGACAGACACAGACACTCAGCCAATACTGTCGCACAGAGCACAGGCCACATACAGACTGGCTCCGCCCCTCTGGGTCAAGCCAATCTGAACTGAATTGATATCAGGTCGAGCAGTTTGTTTCCATAAAAGGCAAGATTTAACAAATCAACATGTTTTTAATGTTGGAGTTTGGGTCCGATTACACTGACAGGCACTGAAACACTTTTGGCAAATTCAGTGAATAATCTGTTGAGTCGACGTGGACAGAAACGTGGGGTGGAAACAATGCTGATTCAGCGATGCTCTGCACAGTGGGAACAGCCTGACCCTGAGCCACGGGTTGGGTCACACCCAACACTGCGCTCACAAACGCAACCAAGAGAAGAGACAAACACCGCACACAGCACAGGGCACTGACTGGAGAGGACACTGCAGCACATTTATACTGCACTGAGAAGGGGGGGGGGGGAGAGCAACAGAGAGAGGGGGGGGGGAAGAGAGCATCAGAGAGAGAGGGAAGTGAGAAAGAGGGGAGAGAGCAACAGAGAGAGAAAGAGAGAGAGGGAAGAGAGCAACAGGGATAGAGAGAGGGGGAAGAGAGAGAAGACAGGGAAGGAGAGGGAGAGAGGGTGACAGAGAGAGGGGGAAGAAAGACAGAGAGAGAGGGAGGAAAAGAGAGACAGAGATAGAGGGAGAGAGCAAGAGGAGACAGGGAAGGAGAGGGGGACAGAGAGAGTACAGAACGAAAGAGAAAAAAGGGAGAGAGGAGATAGGGAAAGAGCTTGAGCGAGAAGAGAGACAAAGCAAGAGAGAGAGAGAGAGATAAGAGGAGAGAAGATGCTGCAGGGTTGTGCTTATAGCTTCCGACACAGCTGTCAAATCTAATGTGACATGAGTTGCTGCTCAACAATTCTCAGGAATCACCCCTGGCAAAGTTGACAAAGAGAGAGAGACGTAGGTAAGGAGACAAAGTGACAGGAAAGGGGTGTTTGCAGGGTAAATAAAAATTGTCTCACGCTATCTGATCTTTAAAGAGCAAACAGCTGAGCTAACTCTTTAAAATTAACCCAGAGCATAAGAACAGTAATACACACAATATGTACCTCATATTATAACATAGCAGTAGTACAATGTTACACCAATTGTCATTCTAAGGGGAAATCTGCTGTTCAGAGGTACATTGCCATCCCCACAAATTCAGTTGGCTGAGAGAAGCTTCTGGACAAGTTATACCAAATAAAACAGTGTATAACATGGAAGAAGAGGGTTGGAATGGACAGTTGCTACACAGTAAAATGTGCAGTGATAATTCAACTCATAACAGTGCAAATTTAACATTAACAAATGAAGTGTGGCCCAACGGTGTTTATGACACAATATACCTACACAAAGGCAACTAAGTCCAGAGTTTTGGGCTTTCTGCTAAATATTGTGTTTGAAATGTATTTAAAATAGAGAGCACATACAAAGAAATAAGAGGTAAAAGTGCTTATTTTAATTAGATATTTGTTATTCTTCAGTCTGTTGCATGTGCCACTGGAAAGGTGTGTAACTGTTGGCATAGGCCAGAGTTTAACCAGGATGAGGAAATCACACTGCCCCTGGTCACACACACACGTACACACGCACATGTACACACGCACACGTGTACAAACACACGCACACACGTGCACACACAAACATAGACCACAAAGCCAAATGAAGCCACTTTTTTAGTCATGCCCAAGAATTTCTGAATGTCCATTTCTAATAAGGCAACCAATATTCACAAATCATCATAAAATTTGTCTTCAGTAGATCATACCAAATATGTCCAAAATACAGTGCAGGTGGTATGGACGCTTCATATTTTCAGTGAAGCAGTATTTAGAATTAAGTACAGTGTTTAATTTGGAGCACAGCAGGATACAAGGCCATCCAGATTAACATTGCTTGCCAAATGTTTGATTAATTAGTCATTTTTAGGTGAAGGTAAATGAATAATATTATGCCAAAGTTGATTTACATTAATGAACATGATAATAATTTTAAAAAACATAAATACAATGTATTAAGTATTGCTTTGACATTATTTATGTTGTTCATATTATAACTCTATATTGTTCAGTTGAGAGCAAAACCATGTCCATTAAAGTGTGCTTTTGACATCCATCCATTTGACTTTATGACATCCAGAGTTTCTGGGGGAAAATATATCTAAATGGATGGTTAGTAGATCCTACTAACTGACGGTTAGTATAATCGCCCTCGGATTAATTTTGAAAATATTTTCATTTTTTCACCGTATTTAATACTTGGCTGACAGACGGCACGCTCTCGGCAACATGAGCTCACCAGCCAATCATAATTTCCAACTCAGCGAGGAAGATGGCTGCCCTCCGGGGTAAGAACCCACCACCCCCCCATCCCCACCATCACAAGCGAAGCCACCCCTCGGTACACGCTCTGAAGAGAACGATTAGCGGGTGGGTGCGCTTTTGATTTAAATACATTTTATACGCCGGCGAGGCTCTCGACAGGCATAATCCCCCGGTCTAAGTTTAATTACATTTCTGTCTTCCATCAAAATCAGCTGTATGACAACCCCATTTTACAACCAAATATTTATACTGCACGCCGCGCTGAGGCGCCAAAATAAGAAGCAGCAATCAGAGATTACTGGATCACGATGGGAATCCGGAGCTGCGTCTGGTTTGTGTCGAAACGAACTTTTCACAGACCGTCGTTTTTTACCGTCTTATAAATCTGTTTAATTAAAGATGCGGTTAAAGGATGGACTCGCGCGCAGCTCTAAACACACACAGAAGCAAATATGCGCGCGCACACAAATACGAGCAAATCTGTTTCCATTCCCCGATTCTTTAAATAGCAGGTCTTCAATTTCCTTATGACAGCTGTGCTTAACTGTTCCCTTTTTCTGTCGCCAAATACTTGGCTTCAAACAGCCTCGCTAAAATCAACGCAGTGATCCTCAGCGGAAAATTCGCACACGGAAATTGGAATCACGCAGACTTTGATACAAAATACTAGACTCGTCAATTTAAGGCTCCTCTCTGCTGCAGATGTTATTTAATCTTAAAGCACATTTATTCAATGACAGGGCCGGCGTATTCCCTCCATTTTAGTGTTTTAGGGCCTCTGTGAGAAAACTTAACACTGTCACAAATCCTCATGCTGATCAGATCAGATTTCTATCAGCCTGTAAAGGAGGCCTGGACCATACAGCTCTGTAATTGAAAACAGGAGAGCGTAGCCAACTTCATACAGAGACGTACAAGGACCGTAATTCCATGTCCAAATAGTATCTAATAGGTTTGTGCTTTAGACATTGCTAACCAATTATTTGACTTAGAATCAAGGTTAACCGATAACATTACAAAGTTTAAATGACAAAAATGTAATAAATGTTTAGAACATCCTCAAAATTGATAAATGTTCATTTGATTCTTTTCCACTCTGTGGTATTTTGCCTCATGAGAGCTATATGGCACACATGCCCTATAGACCATTGAGAGATGCCCCACTCATCAGTAATTTGATCACATCACAGTCACTTTCAGACTTGGTTTTAGTTAGATTAAATGACTCTAACTAAAAAAAAAAAAATCATAACCAGACAGCATCAGTATCAGAATTTCAATAATGTACATCTGTTTATATATCAAGTGTGCTTTTTACTGCACGACAGAGTGGTGGTCTGTTTCTAGTGGATGCATCTTAAATGAACTTTTCCTCTGAAAGTGTGTGAGTTGATGGTGACTGTGTATGGGACACAGCCCTTAGATTAGGATGCATTCCCAAGGAGAGGAACGCTAAGCTGGCTGTCTCACAGTCTCTCTTCTCCAGGTTCAAGTCCCGACAGGGAAAAGTCCTTTCAAAGAGGGAATATCTGGTGACAAAGCTCACGGAATTCCGCTTATGTCAGCACCAGTTGACAAAGCCAAGCCCTGATATAGCTGGCCTAAGCTAGAGAACAGAAAAGTGCTTCTGAGTTACATATTTGTCAAATCATGAACTTACTGGGTATTATGGACATTTCAAATTCACTTGAACTTCAAACTGTTATTGTTTAATTATTTTTGTACTTAAACCTTAAAAATATTCTGTTTAAAGGTCTGTTCATTTTTGCACATCTGTAAACAAAGTTGAAATAATCGAAGTGTTTGGATTTTTGTTCCATTTTGTTTTCATTAGGCAAGTTTCTTTTTTTCTGGACCCTGAGAGAATGTCAGGGGGTCTTGTTCCTACCTACCTCATGAGAATATCTGTTGTCTTCCTTCATATCAAGGAAAAATAGTAATGAGGAAATATCGTGCACATAATGAAGGAAAAATACAGGAAGACAACCAAGCCTAAATATGCACGGACACCGCTTCATCATTGGCCAAAAGAACAAGAGCAAAGAAACCTTAAATAAGCACTCACCCGCACGATTGATTTCGATAATCTCCTCTTGCGCCAGGGGACAGTCCCCCCCTACGCTTCCTGACCCGACAACCCCGCCCAGCACGTTTCCCATGATCCTGTGGGGCGAGGCGGTGGCCATAGCCAGCGCGTCGGGCTTGCAGTAGTTGGGCGAGCCGGGCTGGGGGGCCCGGGGGATATGCTTGTTCTTCTTCTTGGGGAGCTTCTGCTTGGCCATGGCCAGGGAGTAGTACATCCCGAAGTTGTTGACGATGACGGGCACGGGCATGGCGATGGTCAGCACCCCCGCCAGGGCGCACAGGGCGCCCACCAGCATGCCCGACCACGTGACGGGGTACATGTCCCCGTAGCCCAGGGTGGTCATGGTGACCACCGCCCACCAGAACCCGATGGGGATGTTCTTGAAGTTAGTGTGGGCGCTGGCGGTGGGGTCCCCCGGGTCGGCGCCGATCCGCTCGGCGTAGTAGATCATGGTGGCGAAGATGAGGACCCCCAGCGCCAGGAAGATGATGAGGAGGAGGAACTCGTTGGTGCTGGCCCTCAGGGTGTGGCCCAAGACCCGGAGGCCCACGAAGTGGCGGGTGAGCTTGAAGATCCGGAGGATTCGGACGAAGCGCACCACACGCAGGAAGCCCAGCACGTCCTTGGCGGCCTTGGAGGACAGGCCGCTCAGCCCCACCTCCAGGTAGAAGGGCAGGATGGCCACGAAGTCGATGATGTTGAGGGTGCTCTTGAAGAACTCGGCCTTGTCCGGGCAGAAGATGACCCGGAGCAGGACCTCGATGGTGAACCAGATGACGCACATGCCCTCCACGTAGGTCAGCCAGCTGTCGGTGACCACCTCGAAGACCACCTCCTCCCGCGTGCGGTTGTCCACCGTCACGAGCTCCGTCTTGTTGTAGATGGTGTTGAAGGCCTCGTGCGTCTCCAGGCAAAACGTGGAGATGGAGATGAGGATGAAGAGGAGGGAGCCGAACGCCACGTACTGGAGGGAGAGAAAGAGGGGAGGAACAACGGTTTATGACATGAAAACACTTGAGATATCGAGGCAGTTGTGCCAGAATCACACTCTACTTTATCACCAGGGAGTGTGTATGCGCCTAGAGGGTCTTCCTAGTTAGGCGCTAAGGAACTTCAGTTTTACACAAAGGAACTTCAGTTTTTCACAAAGGAACTTCAGTTTTACACAAAGGAACTTCAGTTTTTCACAAAGGAACTTCAGTTTTACACAAAGGAACTTCAGTTTTACACAAAGGAACTTCAGTTTTTCACAAAGGAACTTCAGTTTTACACAAAGGAACTTCAGTTTTACACAAAGGAACTTCAGTTTTTCACTAATTAACTTCAGTCTGGCGCTAAGGAACTACAGTCTGGCGCTAAGGAACTGCAGTCTGGCGCTAAGGAAATACAGTCTGGCGTTAAGGAACTATGGCCTGGTGCTAAGATACTTCAGTCTGGCGCTAAGGAACTATGGTCTGGCGCTAAGGAACTTCAGTTACTGTTTAAATCACTACAACAGCAAGAGAGACGGAACCTTCAGCTCTACCGCACAAGCGCATAACCTCTGCGCTGAGGCTCAAGAGCCGTTGCAGAGACACAAGACGACAAGACGACGCTACCGTAGCTCTAACCCCGGAAGCTGAGTACATTGCTGCAGATTAATAGAGAATGGTGAGACATTATCATTGAACCCGGAGAATAAAAGAGACTGTGCGAAGACACTGCAGAAACACCACGCTTGGCTGCACAGATCTGCAGAAAGAGTCGGAAGACAGAGGGAGCCAAACACCATGAAATGGCAGAGAGGGAAAGAGGGGGGAGAGGGAGAGGGAGAAGGAGAGGGGGAGGGAGAGGGAGAGAGGGGGATGGGGCTAATACAGTATAAGCACGTTGAATGCTGCAATCTCATTGACACTGCGCTGGGGGAGAGGGAGAGAGCAAGAGAGGGGGAGCAGGGGAGAGAGATAGAGAGAGAAGGGGAGAGATAGAGGGGGGAGTGAGAGAGGGATAGAGGGCTGATGGGGATGTGAGATTCACGGGCACCATTATCAAAGCACAGACGTCATGTTCGCTCTTGCGCAGATATATGTCTATTGATCTGTCTGTGTGTGTAGCCACCAGTATAAAGTGTGTGCCATTCTCTCTCTGTCTCAAACCTATCAATCTAGATCAATACTCCTCCGTTAATCTGTGTGTGTCAAGGCTACCTCTCAGTCTTGCTTACAGTTTATGTGTGTGTGTGCCTGAGTGTGTACCTGTGTATGTGTGCGTGTGTGTGAGTGTGTGTGCCTGTGTGCATGCGTGCGTGTGTGCCTGTGTGTCTGTATGTGTGTGCGTATGTGCCTGTGTGTGCATGTGTGTGTGTGTGCCTATGTGTGCATGCGTGCCTGTGTGTACGTGCGTACGTATGTGTGTGTGCCTGTGTGTGCATGCATGTGTGTGCGTGTGTATGTGTGTGTGCGTGTTTTGTTTCTCTCTCTGCAGTCCTCTCATCCTCTTTTTCCTCTAAGACAAACCATTTATTTTACAAGCAGCACCCCCATCTCTCTCTCCTTCCCCATCTCTCCCTCTACCTCTCCCTCTCTCTCTCTCTCTCTACCCCATTTGCTCTGCCTGCCTTCCCGCTCCACCGCCCCCCACTCCCACCTTCACGCACTCTCCTGACATCTATGCAGCAAGCTGCCTGTGTGACTAGGGGTCCTTCAAGAAGCTTGGCCATTGTTCAGGAGCTGTCTCGATAACTGCCTGATCAGATCTCTAGAGACACGGTGCAAAGGGGAGGGGGGGGGGGGGGGAATTAAATAAATAAAAACCCACTAGCTGTTTCCAGGTTTGTACTGAATGGATAACAGGCAGAGACACATTCCATTGGTATATCGATAGATGGTGCCTACCGTACACAGGTGAGTTAAAAATACACATAATTAAAATACAGGCACCAATTTGCAAGGTTGTGCTTTGGGACGTCTCTCGTTGGCATTAGCCAATTTTCGCGTGAAAGGAGAAGGGAGTGAAATCCAGGTCTGATTTTCTCCTAGGAGATTCCCAGCTATGTCAAATTAAATCCCAGTCCCTATTAGCATGGACTAATTTAACAATCCGTCACAGGACGCCCTCATAAATCACACGATATTACTGTTGATACAGTGAATAAAGCGAAGCACTGACAGAACATTCTAGTTTCTTTGCTCACTTCGGACAGTCACAACACTTCCTCCACCAAACACTTTGCTGCTCTATGAAAAATATATAATATAATATACAAATGTGCCTTTCAGATAGCAAAGGGCTATAACCCGGTACATTACATCTCTCCTTGTTTTACATAAGGTTAATGTTCTTTGTACACTGTCCCTGTTCAAATAAACTAAATGAATAAAAATAAATTAAACAGATACTGTCAGTGAGTATTCAATGCAAAATCTCAAACATGGCACAGAAACCGTCCTTTGCGTTTAGAGATGGTGGTATCCCATCAAAACCCGTTAAAATTTTTTGTTTGAAAATATCCACATAAATCCTTCTAGAAAACAGAAGTCAGAGTAAAATTATTTGTTCTACCAGCTGTGACCCTTGTTTTTTTTATTTATTTATTTTTTATTTTATTATTATTTTTTTTTTAATATTGCTCATCTCAAAAACCGGTAGCCGGGGTCGTACGGTAGGTCGTGAGTACGTTAATTCTCTCACCCAGTCAGATTTCCCCTGATAGCAAAGCTGACAAGCAGCCAATGAAATGAAATATCCACACAGAATTGACAGGGTAACCTGCTCCTGTCCACGGACTTGCCCAAACCTGCTCTGGGTGCTGCCTGGCGTTTGGGGTGTACGGAAAACAGACGAGGCATCGTTTCTAGAGTGCAATATTGGGCAACCACAGGACGCAATTAAACGCGCTAGTTAAGGGCTATCTTCTGTGTACCGTGGCGCTGTTGCACATTTTACCGAATGACTGCGTTTTCCAGGCAGGACGAGGTCTGCGTCGTTCCCCATGCCGTGGGGTGTGAATCGCAGCAAAGAAAACCGAACCGCGTCAAGATCCGCCGCGCTTTGCCTTTTCTCAATAAGGCGAGGCTCACAGAACCACGCTCGCTAGGAGAATTACGGCCAGAGCCCGTGCTAACGATAGCATCATGGAACAGAGGACAAACCCCGCGAACCCAGGAAAGAGAGGTGAGCATGCCCTTCTCTAATTCCTCTCCTTCTCCCATCCTTCCTTTCCAGCTCTCCTTCATCTCCATCTCATGAACGTCCTTTTTGTCTGTTCTTACTCACTCCTTTTTTTTGATTTGTTCCCTCCTTCAAAACTTACAAAAATTGTCACTTCTCGCCCTCTCTCTCTCTTTTCTTCATTCTCTCTTTTCCTTTTAGAGGCGTTCACTGCTTCTTAGTTTATCAGGAGCCTCTTGTGTCCCCCTTCCCCTTTCCCTCTTCCCCCCTCTTGTTTCCCTCCTTCATCTCAGGGGTGTACGTGCGTTTCCCCGTCCCTAATGAAGCCCCAGTGCGAAAACCCGAGTGTGTGTGGGGGGGGGGAGGAGTCCGAGTCGCAGTACGCGGGCGCGCTAACCGGGTTTCGGGGGGGTGGGGGGGGGGTGGGCTGGTGATGCATGCCGTGCACTCCTACCAGGACTCCCAGCTGTTTGAATCAGAGTCAAATATTTCGGCCATCGTCTTTGGTGACAAAGCACTCCATTTCTCCAGCCTGTTCCAGTCAGGAAGCCTATAGGAGCAGGGTTGTGCGGCTCGCTACAGATTGAACCTTTTAGCAAAAACGATAGATTGGCCCCAAGGTGATTAACACTCCTGGAGGTCATCAATGGAGGCCTTCAAAAGTAAGAGACGGGTCCCTCAGCGAAGGGAAACGGTTCGTGGGTCCCATGTCTGCATCATTCCCCCAAACGAGAGAGATCCCCACAGAGATTATTTTCATCACAAATGACGGCAAACGGGTGGCACGGTGGTGCAGTGGGTAGCACTGTCGCAGGTATGAGCGTGTGAGTGAATGATGTGTGTGCCCTGCGATAGATTGGCGGCCTGTCCAGGGTGTATTCCTGCCTCTCGCCCGATGCACGCTGGGATAGGCTCCAGGATCCCCCCGTGACCCTGCTCAGGATAAACGGGTATCGATAATGGATGGATGGATGGATGATGGCAAACAGTGATCTTGCAAGTAATGGAGGACCATAAACTATGGTAAGGTAAGATGATATATATCATATATTTATGTGTTTTCTGAGAATAAAACTATTTTCCAGAGAGTTTGATTACTATTTGAAAAGAAAAAGTAATAATAAAAACATGGATAAGAAAATACTGATAAGAATGTTTTTAAATATTTATCAGCCATAATTTAGTTCAGGATACAATAATGCATGCATTCTTAATATTTTACCCAAAGCAAATAAATAAAACCCGAAAAAGTATTTAATGTGATGTGTTGCAAGACACACTAACGTTCTGAGGGTTTAAATTTGGGTTGGACGTTGGCGATCGGAATTGTATCGGAATTTACCACCGCATGTGAAGAAGGTCTGCATTTGTTCTAAAAAAAAAAAACATCAGATACCACGTGTTGTTCTGGTGTTTACACTTAGAACAATTATAGCCCAGCTGTGTCAGATGTGTGGGGAAAATTCAGGTCGGAGTGAGAGAGCAAACGCGCCCTCAGTTAGCTCCTTTATTAGCCAAGTGAGTCATCAAAGGGCAGCGCTGTAGCATAATGGGTAAGGAGCTGGACTCGTAACCTAAAGGTCACAGGTTCAATTCCCGGGTGGCACGTTGCCTTGAGCAAGGTACTTAACCTGCATTGCTTCAGAGTACGTCTCTCTGTATAAATGGATGCTGTGTGAAAGTTGTGTGAGTCGCTCTGGATAAGAGTGTCTGCTAAAGGCCAGTTATGTTATTTCAAAGCCTTGGCAACTGTTATTCCGCCACGACCCCATTCCGCACGGTGTACTCCGAATGAGCCAATCTGATTGGCCGATTGATTAATCGACCCATCAATTGATTGATCGACCGGCTGATTGATAACTTGACGGTGATAACTGATTGATTCTGCGGCCGTGGGGCTGGGGGGGAGGGGGCGGTGCTGACATTTTCCTCAGAGCCCTCGGGCACGGATATATCGACGTCACCTGACATTTCCCAAAAGCTCTGGCTCCGACACCGGCCGCCCAGATCAGACCTTTTGGCCCCCGAAAGGCCACCGTGAACGCGCAGAGAAAAGCCCGGTCGAGCCCAGAGGCGGGGATCCAAGAACAAGGTGCAGTGTGGGCAAAAAGAGGGCGGAGCCATAAGGGACAGATATTATGTTGGGATTGGACAGACACAGGGGAATCGTGATTAAATTGGTAAAACGAATAAATGACAAAAAAAACAATAAATTAACAAACAGAAACGCCCTAAATGAGTAATGCATCCATACATACTCTATAGGAATAGTTATACTGACATGAAAATGGAGGATTAAGTAACCCAAAAAAGCCATAGAACAGTGAATAAACAGCGCAGCCCCTATGCAGTGACTGAGCGATGCATGCTTCACTGCATTGATGAGAGTGTAGTTATGCTGTGCTGTGGGCTAGCAGTACGTGCATCGCGAACGCGTTTCATCTTCGTCTTCGTCGTTTCCTCTTCTGTCGCCGCGACGTGCGTGTGCAGCGGCTACGCGCACCTTTAGACACGAGGTGGAAGAATCCGGAAGCAAACAGAAACCCGCGGAGTGACTCAGACCTTCTCCAGTTATACTCATTTTTTTCTCCCCTTCCAATCTTCTCCCCGTCGGTTTTCTCCCCTCTCCTCCTCCCTTCCCCTTTCCCTCGCTCTCTCTCTCTCTCCCCCCCTCCCTCCCCTTTGCTCTCTCCCTCTGCTGTCTTTCCCCGCTAGTCGCAAAGTGACCTACTTTCCCCATCGCCGCAGTGCATTCTCTCCCTCACAGCCCAGCTCCTCTGCCGGCTCGCGTCCTCTCCCGAATCCGAATCCGAATTCGCGGACGCTCCTTTGGATCGGTCGCACCAGCAAAACGTACATTTCGCACAAACAGCGCGGACGATAAGGTACAAGGGCCTCAGTGATCAACTGATGCAATAATCGCAGTCATACATTCATTCAGAGGCGCTGAAGTCTCAACACCAGTCAATCAATCAAACATAGAGTATCTTTGTCTTTCGGCTGGTCTGCTCTTTGAGCGATGGGGCACACAGTGTCCGTTTCACTCTCTGCAGAGGAGAACGTCCTAGGCACATCTGCGCAAAGCTGTGGCATGTCACACACACACACACACACACACACGCAGCCGCAGCCGCAGTCAGTCTCAGTCAGGACCCCACCATTATCACACAATTTTAAACAGGCCTTTACAGTGGGCAGCTAAGCCCCTGATCCTATAGACCCGGGATATGCACAGAGTTCTGTTCCTGTCCCATGCAGAGCCTGAGTTCTGCCAGACTGCAGTTCTATGGTAGCAAGGAGGGCCTGCTCCTTCTGGGGGTCCCTGTGGGACTTCAGGACCCCGTAAGGCTGTGTTTCCTAGGCAGGCACACCAGGGTTTGCAGAGTGAGGTTGGAGTTTTGAAAGCGGCCAGTACAGTGAGGCCTACTCTAACATACACAACACACATGCACACATGCACACACACACACGCGCACACACACACACACACCCATACAGTGCCCTCCAAAAGTATGGGAACAGTAGAGTGAACTGTCCCCATGTGAACGCTTGATCACACTTGCGTGCTTGGGCGCTTGCCGTACGCGTTCATGTATTTAGCATAAGTTCGCAAGTGTGTTCCATTTCTCGAATTAGACTTTATCCAGACTTACGCTGAGACCGCTCTGGAGCGGTATTCAGCCAAGTACACAGACCCACAATGCACCAAGTTGGTGATGTTTACTGTTGACACCAGGAGGAAAATGCCACAGAAGAAATATCAATGAAAGAAAGATGCAAATGTGGTAAGTTTATATGTTACTTATATCGTAGCAACCATGGTTCTATTGTTAATGTGAATATAATGATAGCTGTGTCACTTAATTTGTCTGTAGTAATCAAGCCCAGAGCTTTGCACAGCTATTATTAGCTATTAATAGTAGTGTGACTACAATAAATTATTTGAAATAGGGACCACAGAAGAAAAAGTGTGTCCCAATTGTTTTAAAAATTGCAGTGCACTTGGGCACTTAAATACATACTTTCACACTATATACTAATTTATGTTCCACATCACAGTACATCCCCAAAGTGTATGTACTGTGTAAGTACCCATGCACACTTAGCCAAGTGTGGAGAACTGGGAGAGGCCCTTTGTTATTTTTTGCTATATACTTTTATTTGAGATCATCTTTGATTTGAGATCATCTTTCATCTGTAGAGATTATAGAGTGGACAGAATTCACCATGATGAAGACCAGAGGACTAACTATGGCTGAAAAACAACTAACATGTAAGCTGAGAGAACAGAAGAATTAATTAAGAAGGACAGAACAGAAACTGGGTATATCAAGTACAACAGTTTGAAGTCTTGAAAATAAAAAAAATAAAAAACACCGACATTTCTGTTTCAGAAATAAACACTGTGCCGGTTGGTCAAGGAAGACAACTGCAGTTGACGACAGATGAATCTTAAGAACTGTGTAGAACAACAGTGACATCACCATCAGTCTCCAGAGGGCAGGGGAGAAAACATCACAAGCCACCGTACACAGAAGACATAGAGAGCAGAACTATAAAGGCTAAACTGCAACGATGCAAACCTCTCATTTGCAGAAAAAATTGGAAGGCCAGAAAAATGTAGAGATGAGCCAAAAGAGTTCTGGACCTAATTTTTATGAACACGAGACCAAAATAAACCTTCTCCAAAGCAATTGAAAGCCAAAAGTGTGGAGAATCGAAAGAACAGTCTATTATCCAAAGCACATCCCTCATTTGTGAAGTATGGAAGAGATAGTGTCATGGCTTTGGGCATGTATGGCTCAAGTCTTAATTGATGACAGAAGGAAGGATGGCAGCAGTGGGATGAATTTGGAAGTGCAGAGACAGATTTTTATCTGGCTATGTACAAAGAAATCCCTCCAACCTCATTGGCCTGTGCTTCGTCGAGCAGCAAGACAGTGACCCCAAACACTCTGCCGATGCAACCAAAGTATTCATCAATGAGTAAAATGGAAAAATTTGGATGGGCTCAGCCATGTATTTCCTATGAATGTTGGACAAATTCGTCAAACTCACTCCAGCGCGAATTAGACACCAAAAGCTCACACCGTGGCGGTCAATAGAAGCGGGCAATAACATTTCACGTTTTTCCCGGATCAAAAAACTTTCTAGGCTGAACAGAAAAGAGGAAAAACGTGATGAATCATCAGATCAGTAGTCAGATTGCATTGATTAGGTGCCCTGATCTCTGATTGGTTAAGAATAAAACTTAAGAGATTTGTAACAGGGTCACGAGACAACCATACTAGCTTCTCAGCTTCATCACACGATGAGGCCTAGCTCCACTGTAGCCTCAGGTTAGTCTCCAAACTACTCCAAATCACCTAGCAACTACATAAGTTACAGCTAGCCACTTAATGTAGGTGAATAGTTTAATTCTCTAGCTTACAGCTAATGGCAATTACCATTGTCTTGTTTCCATTGTGTGCATAATAAAATGGTTTAGTGTCAAATGTTAGACTATGGAGCATGACAATGAAAAGTATCATATTGAGCCTATTTACTTTAGGATGCACAGCATCAAGCTTGTTGGCTAAATAGGTTTCCAGGCTGTTCACACTGCAACCAATATAATGGCGAGCAGTGCACTCAAATATTATATAACCAAACAGTCCATTCACTAATATAGTAAACTAAGTAGCTGACTAAACAATTATTTCAGTAGCTAGTCTAATCGCGGCTAATTTTTCCAGTTTCGCGATGGCATTTTAGAACGAAGGCTGCATCGAAAACAAATTGTCAGAATGCGCCAGTCTTGGCCTGCCTCCCATCAGAGATGCCACTCAACTGCAACGCAGTTGGGCTTAGCATCGCTTCTTGCAAAAACTGTTCAAACTGGAATGCGACTAAAGACACTAGCATTTACATTAAGGAAAAATACTCTTTTTTAACATATGCATATGTCAGGTTTATTTCCTTTAACATGTGTATCGAGCTGCCACTGGTCTGGTATTGTCAAGTGTTGCTAATGATAGCTAACGTAGTGTAATTTAGCTGTTGTCACTGGCAAAAAATGACAGCAGCAGCCATTACACTATGCAAAATGGACAATATGACCATGTTCACATGACGTCACGTTGCCCAATCAGAGAATGAACTATGGGTCATGGAAAATTTTTTTAACAATATACTGTTCCGTGGTATTTACACCAAACATGGCATTCTTGTGCCCCTCTGACCAGAAGTCATTCAATTTGCTCTTTGTGGGTCTCTTGATTGGCTAGCTGAACCACCAATTAGAGAGCTCCTGTACATAGCAATTGTTGCACTCTTGTAGCAGGTAATGTGATCTGTACATCAAAACTAGAATAAAAAGACGGTTAAAAGGTGTGCACAGGGAGCAAGGATCAGCAAATAAATTTCCCATGTCAAATTGATTAGGTAAAAAATAACTATAAATATGTCAAATGAAATTACCCAGCTGTCAGATACCTAGTGTTTGCATTAGGACCTTACAGAGAAACTAGAGAATTGCACACAATATTATTTTGCTTCTAAGAAGCCTGCCTGTTCACTCCTCCACAAACATCAAAGGAAACATATTAGGGGCAATTAAAAGTCATGCTGATACATGTAGGCATGCAATCTATGGGTCCCACCTCCAGCAGAGTTAAGCTCTGAAGCGACACCAGAACGTTAAATGATTTATGGGGTGTCAGGGCCCAGCATGGTTAGAAAAATGCACAAAGATCAAGATTATTTTGATTTTAAGTTTGAACTCAATCTGTGACATTTAATTGAAAGTGGTTGATTGAAATTCTTAATGTCTATATAGATAATGGTTGTTGAGGCCTGGAAGTTGAAATGTTCCAGTTTCAGGCGGAAACCAAAGCAATGCGATTTGGCTTTTGTACATGGAAAATTTTTTTGCCTGAAGGTATAAATTAGAAGTGCTGAATTTAACTATCATTTGTCTACAAATATCACCTCTGTTTTTAGAAGCAGAAGTAAACTTCGATGCTTTTTATCGGTATTGAATAGCTGAACTGAATTACCTCCTAACATATTCAGCTATGGTCTAATTAGAAAGAGGCTTAATTCACATATCTTTTAATAATAATATCATGAAGCCTTGGAAAAGAAGGGTTTTCCTCTTTTCATTTTGGCGGTGGTTCCTTGGTTATGTGTTTTCAGCTTGCTCCCTTTCCTATGGTGCTGAAACTGGAAGAGGGCAATACCCTGGCAAGGTATGTCATATCAGTCTCTCAGTCTTTTCTGATCATTTCAAATTAACGTCCTGCTTAATGTCTTCTGTTTTGTAATTTAGAAGTTGTGAGGCTACCTTCAATAAAGACTGTATGATTTTAATGCACTACTCTAACAGACTCCTTATTTAATTATATTATCTAATCTTAAGACCTGATATAGTTTGTTTAGACCAGTGGGTTCATTCCACCAGGTTACTGTAGACTGGCCTATCGAGGAATTTGGCAATTGATAGTTGTCGTTTTCCAGAATAATTATTTAATTAAATCACATAAAATATGCTTTATATGTAGGTTAAGTGAGGGGTTCTAGCACGCAACACCACTTGTGATCAGTATTCAGAGTGGTGAGTATATTAATGAGGGCATTGACTGTTAGAACCACTGCGCTCAGACAATAAACATATTTTTTTATTAAACTCTCGCCTCCCTGACAGAGCAGTGCAGGAACAGCTCTTCTCCGTTCGACAGTGCCGCCCCCTTCCAATGACAGTAGATGAGGCTTACCTTAAACACAAGCTCTAAACGTAAACACAAAATGAGACCAATAATATTTTGTGCTCAAATGTTCTTTATTATGCGTTATGTCATGAATATAACCCTGGACAGCATACTGGAGTCCCTCCTGTTGACGTTTGGATAAGTGATATTTGGCTCCAAAAGCGGTCATTAATATTTGGGAGTAACTCAGCGAGAGGGATGTTGGCAATAGCCATTTTTAGCTAACGTTAACATTAATAAAACTTTTTTCACGTTGTATATAAATTTGAATGGCAACTGTGGATTGTTGCCAGATTCATATCTGTGCAAACAGCTTCAAATGCGGGATTGTGATTCATTGAAATAGGAGAATGAAAGAGGCTAGCCTGCTTAATGTGATACTAGCATTGGGAGAAAAGTAGCCTGCAGAACAATGACCTCTAAGGAGGAGGGAGCTCAATATGGCATGCCAAATGTAAAGTAAAACACATTTTCCCTAATTTTGTCCTCAAATCTAGCCTAAATATGGTAAGACTTATAATAAATATCAGGTTTTTTCCCTCATATTTAACGTACATACTAAATACTACTTTTATTTCATATTTTCAGATTTTATTAAAAATAAATATACAACCTATATCTCAAATCTGATTTTTTAAAATAAATATTTTATATCATATCTCTATATTTTGTTAAACATAAATGTTTCATTAAAATCTTAAACCTTTGTTTCAAAAACAAATATTTGTTTTAAATGTATATATATTGAGCGTTTTTAGTTCATTAGTATTACATTTATATTTAGCTTATATCTTAATTTACAATTACGAAGTCACTTCTCATTGGAAGATGAGTGGCTTCGCCCTCAGGATTAAAGTAGCGACTGTGTGATCACCCCCACTCATCTCAATGGCCTACCATCTGAGCCATAGGACTACTATTACGATTATCATGATGCAATGATGCAGTAACTGTATGGCCTGGACTTAATAGGACACATGGGCAAGTTGGAAATGAAACATGCCAAATGAAAGTATAGGTATATTGCCTCCAGCTTTACTATCCAAAATTGCCAATGTACTGTACAGAGCAATGCTGTAAGACTAAGAATTCAGCTGTCTGAGAGAAGGCTTGAATCTTGAGCAATCTGCCCTTTGATGAGTACATGTTGTTTGAAGTACAGTAGACATATGCAGGGCTCTAGCAGTTGTAAAAGAGCTGTGCTGGTGCAGTTTTTTGTGTTGTGCTTTGTGATTAATATGCAGTATATACGCATACACATATATACACACATTCAGATGAACAGTTGCATACACACTCACACAGGCTCAGAGATGCACAGCTAATGCACCCATATGCTTGGAAACACAGACACACAAATACACATGAATGCTCATATACTGAGAACCCCCCCCCCCCCCCCCCCCCCCCTATACACACACACACACACACCCTGGATATGCACACACATACACACACAAACACACACCCTGGATATGCACACACACACACACACAAACACACACCCTGGATATGCACACACACAAACACACATGCCCTGGATATGCACACACCCTGGGTATGCACACACGCACACACACACACACAAACGCACATGCCCTGGATATGCACACACGCACACACACACACAATCACACATACCCTGGATATGCACACATGCACACACACACACACACACACCCAACACACACACGCGCACACACACCCTGGATGTGCACACACGCACATGCACACACACACACACACACACCCGGGATATGCACACACACACACACGCACACGCACATGCACACACACACTGGATATGCACACACATGCACGCACATACACCCTGGATATGCACACACACACACACACCATGGATATGCACACACACACACACACACACACACCCTGGATATGCACACACACACACACACGGACACACACACACACGCACAGACACACACACATACACACACACACCCTGGATATGCACACAGACACACACACGCACACACACACACACACACACACACACACACGCACAGGCTCTCTGCACTTGCTGACTGTACGCTAGCGGTTTGACAGACTTTGCTGCATTGATTCTTCTGCAGTGCTTCTCACAGAGGGGAGGGGGAGACAAAACAACAGATATAAGCTGTGGTCAACGCTGCCCTCTGTTGATTATTGGTGGTATTGCCCCGGTATTTTTTCCCTGAAAAGGTATAAAAGGTATGAAATTTCCTTCCTCGGGTTCTCCTTTCGCCTGAGTTGCATAAAACATGAGCGGAGGTCTTCCATTGTGAAAGCCCTTATCAAACAGACTTTGCATTAGCGCCTGAGTCATTAGGCATAGCACATTAACTCCTCCTCTGACCCTGCGGTTAGAAACTCTGCACTAATCTGCTCTCTAATCACTTTTCAAAGTGAAACAGCACCTGCCACCTCAGCTGTGCACACACACGCACGCACGCATGCACACACACACACACACACACACACACACACACTCACTCACACATGCACCCACACACACACACTCACTCACTCACTCACATAAACACACACACACTCACTCACTCACACATGCACCCACCCACACACACACACACACACACTCACTCACTCACACATGCACCCACACACACTCACACACATGCGCACATTTACTCACTCACTTACTCACACACACACGCACACACTCACTCGCCCACCCACTCACCCACTCAGTCACTCATGCACACATACACACACATATGCGCACACACACGCACGCACACACACACATACAAGCGCACACACACACACACACACACACATTCTGGTCTCAGACCTACTGTGGAGAGAATCACACTTAAAAGCCCTGGGCTGATTAGTTAGCTCAGCTCAGATGTGTGTACCCCCTTTACCAGCAGGTATGGCCCCTGACTGCCCCGATTTCCTCTCCCAGACCAAGCCCCACCCAAAACAGGGACAGATTAGCTCTGATGCCTCAGGTACTAGGGCTGAAATGAGCACATCTCAGTGCGCAACAGGATGCTAATCCTGTTGGGCTAGTTCTCTCTGCCAATAGAGGACATGTCAAGGTCTAAACCAAAGTGTGGTATTTAACTGGTCCCTCTTTCTCTCATAAGATCCATAATGAAGATCACTGATTTTACAAACGCATTTGAGACAACACTACTGTTGTTACTTATTAGTGCACTTCCAAAAGAAAAGTTACATGTTGAACTGCAAGTACAATTTCTGAACTCTTGCAAATACAATCCATGAAGCCATTTCCATTACACCTCCTCTTCCATTACACTCCAATGCCATTACACCTCCACTTACATTACACCGCCATTACCATTACACCACCACTTCCATTACACCACCATTACAGTTACACCACCACTTCCATTACACCACCATTACAGTTACACCTCCATTTCCATTACACCTCCACTTACATTACACCGCCATTACCATTACACCTCCACTTACATTACACTGCCATTACCATTACACCACCATTACAGTTGCACCTCCATTACATTACACCTCCACTTCCATTACACCATCATTTCTTTAATTTGAATACCACACATCTACTGTGAGACCAGCCTAATGATTCACTCCCACAGCGGCATGCTGAAAATGATTTTCATATTATAATACACGCGTTGCTATCATTATGATCATCATCGCTGCCATGAATACTGATATGAAACAAGTCAGGGGTAATGGCAGCACTGAAACAGCAAAACATAAAATCAATCGCACTGTCTGTGAGTAGAACAAAGCAGTCTTCGCTTACGAATCGATACGATTAAATCTGCCAGCTAAACATGTCTGATTAAATCTATAAAAAGGTGTTTTGCTACGAATGTGAGCCTTCAGAAACTCACTGCTTTCCAGTCAGAGATGAGCTTAGTGTCTTTAATCACTTTGGAGTGGTACGATGGAGAATATGACTGAAAAATTGACATTTAATAATATATAATCTCTGAAGCATATGCCTGTTTAGAGAGGGACTGATTGCAGCAGTACCCAGGTGAGACTGATTGCAGCAGCAGTACCCAGGTGAGACTGATTGCAGCAGCAGTACCCAGGTGAGATTGATTGCAGCAGTACCCAGGTGAGACTGATTGCAGCAGTACCCAGGTGAGACTGATTGCAGCAGTACCCAGGTGAGACTGACTGCAGCAGCAGTACCCAGGTGAGACTGATTGCAGCAGTACCCAGATGAGGCTGATTGCAGCAGTACCCAGGTGAGTCTGACTGCAGCAGCAGTACCCAGGTGAGTCTGACTGCAGCAGCAGTACCCAGGTGAGACTGATTGCAGCAGTACCCAGGTGAGACTGATTGCAGCAGTACCCATGTGAGGGTGCAGCAGCAGTACCTAGGTGAGTCTGACTGCAGCAGCAGTACCCAGGTGAGACTGATTGCAGCAGCAGTACCCAGGTGAGACTGATTGCAGCAGTACCCATGTGAGGGTGCAGCAGCAGTACCCAGGTGAGTCTGACTGCAGCAGCAGTACCCAGGTGAGACTGCAGCAGCAGTACCCAGGTGAGACTGAATGCAGCAGCAGTACCCATGTGAGGGTGCAGCAGCAGTACCCAGGTGAGTCTGACTGCAGCAGCAGTACCCAGGTGAGACTGATTGCAGCAGCAGTACCCAGATGAGACTGATTGCAGCAGCAGTACCCAGGTGAGATTGATTGCAGCAGTACCCAGGTGAGACTGACTGCAGCAGCAGTACCCAGGTGAGACTGATTGCAGCAGCAGTACCCAGATGAGACTGATTGCAGCAGCAGTACCCAGGTGAGACTGATTGCAGCAGCAGTACCCAGGTGAGACTGACTGCAACAGCAGTACCCAGGTGAGACTGATTGCAGCAGCAGTACCCAGGTGAGACTGATTGCAGCAGCAGTACCCAGGTGAGACTGATTGCAGCAGCAGTACCCAGATGAGACTGATTGCAGCAGCAGTACCCAGATGAGACTGATTGCAGCAGCAGTACCCAGGTGAGACTGATTGCAGCAGCAGTACCCAGGTGAGACTGATTGCAGCAGCAGTACCCAGGTGAGACTGACTGCAACAGCAGTACCCAGGTGAGACTGATTGCAGCAGCAGTACCCAGATGAGACTGATTGCAGCAGCAGTACCCAGATGAGACTGATTGCAGCAGCAGTACCCAGGTGAGACTGATTGCAGCAGCAGTACCCAGGTGAGACTGATTGCAGCAGCAGTACCCAGGTGAGACTGATTGCAGCAGTACCCAGGTGAGACTGATTGCAGCAGCAGTACCCAGGTGAGACTGATTGCAGCAGTACACCACAGCTTGTCAGCTTTTCAGCCCATTATTCTCACTATTGCCACTTAATTCTGAGAATCAGACCTGTGAAATTAACTGCGGTGATAATAATGAGCATTGCTAACGTTTGTTAGCAGCGATGCAGTTATTGATTATTGATATCAATAAGCACTTTTCAACCGAAGACAATCAATCGAAGGAAGGATAAAACGACTGAAGCAAAAATTGAAAAATAGATCCGTCACTGCCACTATTGACAGTATTTACAAGCGGTAATAAAGATCGAAATGAAGAACCGGGACACAGCGGGACGCGTGCGGTGTGTGTGTCGCTGGCGTACTGAACTGCGACCCTCGTCACATCCGCGCGGTGTTGACCATGTGACCGTGTGACCACGTGACGTGACGTACCGTAGGCGACGCGGACCTCCCTTACCAGAGCTTTTCCAAAAGCGGTAAGGCCCGAATCCCCTAAGGCCTCGGAGCAGACCACGTTTTTATAACGATCGTGCCGCGGTCGCCCACGGTCATTCTGTGGTCGAACTACAGTCTCCCACGGTGATCATTCTATGATGGCTAGCGATGGGTATAGCTGTCAATCATGCTGTCCCAGTTGGATTATGTGAAAAAGGAGGAGAGCAGAGAGCTTGTAAGAAACTTATAGGGACAGAAAGGGGGGGGGGGTAGGGAGGGCGGGGTCAAAAACAATAAAAGACCTGAGAAGCTAATATATAATACATTTCTTACATTTATCAAGAACAATCAAATGAGCACAAACAATTGAAATGAGAAAGAAGCACATACATTATCTTTTCACAAGCTAGCCTGGTTGAATACATTGATGTAAGTTTAAGTGAGTGAACCACATGGGACACACACACAAACACACACACACACGTTCAGCTTACACAAACATTCAGCTTATGAGCACAAACACACACACATACAGCGTGCACATACTCAGTAAGACACACACAGTATTAACTAAGGGACGGAGCATGTGCACACTCACACGCACACAGCACTAACACACTGAGCTTGACTGAAATCCCCATAAACACATGCTCACACACACTCCATACACATCCTTCACCTGTAAACCAACTGCATCTGTAGCCCCACTGCACCTGTAACCCCACTGTCGTGTAACCTAACTGCACCTCTAACCCAACTGCACCTGTAACCCCACTGCACCTGTAACCCAACTGCATCTGTAACCTAACTGCACCTCTAACCCAACTTCACCTGTAACCCCACTGCACCTATAACCCAACTGCACCTGTAACCCCACTGCACCTGTAACCCCACTGCACCTATAACCCAACTGCACCTGTAACCCCACTGCACCAGTAACCCAACTGCACCTGTAACCCCACTGCACCTGTAACCCCACTGCACCTGTAACCCAACTGCACCTGTAACCCCACTGCACCTGTAACCCCACTGCACCTATAACCCAACTGCACCTGTAACCCCACTGCACCTATAACCCAACTGCACCTGTAACCCCACTGCACTTATAACCCAACTGCATCTGTAACCCAACTGCACCCGTAACCCAACTGCATCTGTAACCCAACTGCACCTATAACCCAACTGCACCTGTAACCCCACTGCACCTATAACCCAACTGCATCTGTACCCTAACTGCACCTGTAAGCCCACTGTTGCAGGTCTGAATCTCCAGTGTTCCAGAGCTAGTGAGCCCTTGAGAAAAGTACTTGCTTCAAAAAACATCCAGTTGCACCAAAGGTGACATATAAAAGAAAAGCGTAACCTTTCCTATGGAAATAACACTTTAATAACTGAGATGAATATGGCAACGATGTCAAGAGGACATAAGTAAGTAGGGAAGCTGTGGGAAGTCCATGTGTGTGTCTGTAAGAGCGAGCTGTGTTGAGCGTGAGTGTGTGCTTGTGTGTGTGTGTGTGTGTGCGCACGTGTGGGTAAAAGCAAGCTCAGCATTGAGTGTGAATGTGTGTGTGGGTGTCTGCATGTGTGTGTGCGTGCGTGTGTGGGTAAGAGCGAGCTCAGCATTGAGTGTGAATGTGTGTGTGTGGGAGTGTAGGAAAGGATGAGTGTTGAGTGTTTAACAGTTGTGAATGGTGGATCATTTCCCATTGAAAAATATAAACATCAATGAGAGCAGCTTGACTACAATTCCCTGAGAAGGACTGCAGTAAAGTGCTTCTTAACACCCACCTCCCCTGCTCTCTATTTCCTCTATACCCCTCCCCCCCTCTCTCTCTCTCTCTCTCTCTCTCCCTTGCCCTTTCTCTTTCCCTCTCTCTCTCTCCCCCACCTCTCTCTCTCCCTCTTTCTCTCTCCTTTGCTCTCTCTCTTTCCTTCTTCCTTTCCCTCTCTCTACCCCCCTTTCTCCCTCTCTCTTGCTCTCGCTCACACTCTCTCACTAACCCTCTCTCTCCCTTGCCCTCTCACCCTCTCTCTCCCTTGCCCTCTCTCCCTGCTTCATACACATTTCAGGCAATCATTCAGACATATATAGGCTCAGACACTGACATGCAATCAGTGCATTTATATAACCTGGCTCATTCAAGAGTAATGAAGATGTGATAGTGATGTTTCTCCCTGGGGCAGAGAGAGGCTCAGGCCGCTGATCCTGAGTAATGGGTCTGCTACCGACTCTCTAAGACCTTTTACATTAGTGAGTGTGTCACTGATTCTGTAACAGGCTGTACATTGGTGAGCTTGTTACTGATTCTGTAACAGCCTTTACATTAGTGAGTTTGTTACTGTCCTGTAACAATGTTCACATCAGTTTACAGGCATTTAGCCAGAACGACTTACATTGTATCCAGTTATACAGTTGGATATATACTGGAGCAATGCAGGTTAAGTACCTTGCTCAAGGGTACAACGGCAGTGTCCTACCGGGGACTCAAACCTGCGACCTTTAGGTTACAAGACCAACTCCTTAGCCATTATACTACACTGCTTATCAGTGAGTCTGTTACTGGTATCAGTGAGTTTGTTACTGGTACTTTAACAATGTTTACATTAGTGAGTTTGTTACTGATTTTGTAACGACATCTATGTTAGTGAGTTTGTTACTGGTACTGTAACAATGTCTAAATTAGTGAGTTTGTTACTGATTTTGTAACAACGTCTACGTTAGTGAGTTAGGGTTACAGGTCCTGTAGCAACGTTCACATTAGTGTTGTATGTTACTGCTGCATATTTGGCTATATCAAAGGATGCTGACACTACTCGGGTTTTATTTGCGTCAGCTGTCTTCACAAAACCTAACAACCACAAACGGGCTTAACTGGCGGTATCACAAAGGTGGTTATCAACTTCGCTAAGTGAACTAGGGGTTTGTTAATCAAGCTCTGTGTGCGCGTTCCCATAAAAGTGGCAGTGTGTGCAAAAATGAGCCTACTGCAGTACAGCATGGACCGTACCTGAGCAGTGTATGTTCCACCTGAGGCAAAAAGACTCATATAGATGGATATGAAAACCATAGAACAATCATAATGTCAAGAAGTAACACCGTAGCCACCCACAAAACCAGGGAAGAGGGTTTGCAAAAAGATTGCTAATAGTGTAAATTCATTAGCTAATACCTTATTTACCTCACCACCACTAACAAATAAATCAACACACAGTAATTATCCTACAGTTAATTTTAAATGTGAACACTGCTCATTCTAGAGCTCCTAAACCTTACACTTGAGACAGCATATTTAAAATATTGCCTGAACCAATCACACCAAAGTTGTTTTTTCATCACCTCAAAAAGTATGGGGCCCATTGTCCCATAATTAAGGGAAGTAGATATGGATGAGTAGGTTTCAAGAAGCTTGCATATGCAGTGTACTCCGTCCTTTGACAATCAATATCTTTCATATTGGGTATCCACAAAGGAAGCAGCAGATTAATTTGGTCCCTAAATAAGCTCCACCCTGCAAAAACACCCCAGAGCCCTGCAGGAATGAAGATGCCTTTTTCCAGAAAGTTGATTGGTCAAAGGGCAAAGCTTTAATATGTTTCAATCTGAAAGCCTGAACATAATCTACCTCGGACCAGGTTAGCCATAACTTACCATGGCGATATACTCCAATTTAAAGTGAGTCCGCTTCGTGATACAGAAAACCCAGGGTTAAAGTTTCCTCACTAACATTGTCCTGTTACAATGTTTACATTAGTGAGCTTGTTACTGGTCCTGTAACAACATTTGCATTACTGAGTTTGTTACTGGTCCTGTGACAGCCTTTACATTTGTGAGCTTATTTTTCCTGTAACAATCTTTGCATTAGTGTGCTACTCCTGTGTTAAAGCCGACAGCTGTGCCCTCCTGGTCCCTCGGTGTATAGCACTAATTTGCATCTTGCAAAAGAGACTTTAGCAGGACCGTTACGTGTACAGATATAAACCCTCACCACTCCAGGCCTCATGACTTCCTGTTAAATCTCTCCCATGACTTCCTGTTAAATCTCTCCCATGACTTCCTGTTAAATCTCTCACATGACTTCCTGTTAAATCTCTCTCTCTACTGGATGTATTCTTGTAGCAGTGTTTTAGGGGTGTTGACCTTAGGTAACTGAATAACCAATAGCTTAAGAGTCCGATATCTTAAAAGAAGGGGGAAAGGAACCAGGAGTTAACCGAGCAAATTGTCCATCTGACCCAGAAAAAACAACATAGGCATGGGATGCTCTTTCCTCATCTTTATTCGCACGCTCCCAGGATTCAAAGCGTGTAAACTCTTTGAGCTTTTAAGCCCCCAGGGCAGCACCATGAATGAAACCATGACGTTCGAGCCGGAGGCGGAGTCAGAGACAAGGGCACAGAGGTAGCCAATGGGAATTGATGAAAAAAAAAGCCGAGAGGAAGAGAGCAGAAGCTGCGGAACGAGGGACACGGGCACAGAAGAGAGGAAAACGGCGGGATGAGCGGCTGGGGATTTGAGCGGGATCGAGGAATCGTCATGGGAACGGAACCCGAAATAGCACAATGAGCGGAGGCGCAACTCGGAATAGGACCGGAAATTAGGACAGGAGTCGGGAATACAGAGTGTGTGAGGAGGAGCGTTGGAGGAGAGGGCAGAAAAGGAATGTGAGAAGGTGGAGTGTTCGAATGTAAGAAGTCCAAAAAGTCACATGCATATGGGGACATTCATGCACACAGGGACATTCATGCATATGGGGACATTCATGTATATGGGGACATTCATGCACATAGGGACATTCAGGCTTATGGGGACATTCATGCTTATGGGGACATTTATACATATGGGACATATAATTCATACAGGGACATAGAACGCACGCAGGGAAATGAAAGGGTGAGTGTGTAATAAATGAAAGAATGAATGAATGGGGATAGTATCTCTCCTCCCCATGCTCAGGAGTTAGAGGAAGAAAAAGGGAGGATAGGGACTCCCGTCGTCTGCCTTGGTCCACCCCTCCACCCCTCCTTGGTCTCACGAATGTTGAAGTCTTTGGCAAATGGGATTATAGGTCTTCCGGTCTTTTCCCGCCGCCCTGAATGCTGCCGTGGCTAACGCTGCCGCTGCTGCGTCTGCAGCTGGCCTCCTGCTATCTCCTGGCTGCCAGTGCTGACTGACTCTCCTGCTCTCGCTCCTCATTTTCTCTCAGTCAAATGGCTTTCCGGCCCTCTGTGTGGCGCTGTGCTACACTGCTCCTGCGCTGCTGATACTAACTGCGTTGCTTATGCTAACTGCACTGCTGATGCTAACTGTGTTGCTTATGCTAACTGCACTGCTGATGCTAACTGTGCTGCTTATGCTAACTGCACTGCTGATGCTAACTGTGCTGCTTATGCTAACCGCACTGCTGATGCTAAATGCCCTGCTTATGCTAACTACACTGCTAATGCTAACTGTAATGCTTATGCTAATTGCAATACTAATGCTAACTGGGCTGCTTGTTCTAACTGCAATTCTAACTGCAATGCTTATGCTAACTGTGCTGCAAAAGGTAATTGTGCTGCTTATGCTTACTGCAATGCTTATGCTAACTGCGCTGCTGATGAACACAACTACTTTACTGCACCTCAGTAAACTCTGACCCCTTCTGCTCTCGGGCTACTGCAAACACCAGCCAGGCTCCTTTTCCTGTACACACACACCAACACACACACTCACAAACACATACACACACACACACACATGCACACATACACACACTCACAAACACATACACACACATGCACACATACTGTACACACACACACACACACTCACAAACACACACACGCACACCTACACACACACTCACAAACTCATACACACACACCAACACACACTTACAAACACATACAAAACACATGCATTCACAGACACATACACACACTGAAACACACGCATAGACAGTTGTATTTCCTGCTTAGCATTCAATCCAATCTTTGCAGCACACAGAGAATTTGTCCTTGCACAGTTCCCCCTCTCCACTCTCTATCTCTCCCTCTCTCCTTTCTCTCTCTCACCTCCCTTCATCTCTCTTCCTCTCTCTCTCTCTCACACACACACACACACACACACACACATCGTTCCAAAGCTAGTTTGGCAAAGCTGCCCTGCTTCCCCGTTCTATTAGTTGTGAAGACAGAGTACCTCTCTCCCTTACCCTTCGCCCTTACTCCCACAGAGAGGCTCACTTTAAAAAGAACGGAAGAGGAAAGTCACGGACACACAGCAGCCCTGTCCCCTTCTGACGGGCCGTAAAAGAGACAGACACCCCCGCAATCCCCAGAGTCCGTTCTGGGGCTGAACTGTAGACAATGTTATCACCAGCCACCCCCAGAGTGCCTCCCCTGCAGGCTGGTGGTATTAGACACTAGCAGGGGCAGTTCACACTGCAGGCTGGTGGTATTAGACTCTAGCAGGGGCAGTTCACACTGCAGGCTGGTGGTGTTAGACACTAGTAGGGGCAGTTCTCACTGCAGGCTGGTGGTATTAGACACTAGTGGGGGCAGTTCTCACTGCAGGCTGGTGGTATTAGACACTAGCAGGGGCAGTTCTCACTGCAGGCTGGTGGTATTAGACTCTAGCAGGGGCAGTTCTCACTGCAGGCTGGTGGTATTAGACTCTAGCAGGGGCAGTTCTCACTGCAGGCTGGTGGTATTAGACTCTAGCAGGGGCAGTTCTTGCTGTAGGCTGGTGGTATTAGACACTAGCCGGGGCAGTTCTCACTGCAGGCTGGTGGTATTAGACACTAGCCGGGGCAGTTCTCACTGCAGGCTGGTGGTATTAGACTCTAGCAGGGGCAGTTCTCACTGCAGGCTGGTGGTATTAGACACTAGCAGGGGCAGTTCTCACTGCAGGCTGGTGGTATTAGACTCTAGCAGGGGCAGTTCTCACTGGAGGCTGGTGGTATTAGACAATAGTGGGGGCAGTTCTCGCTGCAGGCTGGTGGTATTAGACTCTAGCAGGGGCAGTTCTCACTGCAGGCTGGTGGTATTAGACAATAGTGGGGGCAGTTCTCGCTGCAGGCTGGTGGTATTAGACTCTAGCAGGGGCAGTTCTCACTGGAGGCTGGTGGTATTAGACAATAGTGGGGGCAGTTCTCGCTGCAGGCTGGTGGTATTAGACACTAGCAGGGGCAGTTCTCACTGGAGGCTGGTGGTATTAGACTCTAGCAGGGGCAGTTCACACTGCAGGCTGGTGGAATTAGACACTAGTGGGGGCAGTTCTCAGTGCAGGCCGGTGGTATTAGACACTAGTGGGGGCAGTTCTCGCTGCAGGCTGGTGGTATTAGACACTAGCAGGGGCAGTTCTTGTTGATTAGCCAGTAAGGCTGATGCAGTTCATAACACGTATAGGGGAGTACATGTAAAGAGACCCCACAGCCCCTTCCTGCTGTTCTCTGTCACAAAGCTCCTCCCCCTATCCTCCCCCGTTCCCTTTGCCTTTCCCTCTCCCCATCCCCCTCCCACTCCCTCTCCCCCTGCTTCTAACCCCCCCCCCCCCCCTAGGGCTGCAGTGGTCTGCTCATGAACGCCTGCAGGAATCTCTGCCATTGTGTCCCACAGCGGCCTGGGCTTGTGGGAGGGGGAGGGAGGGGGGCACAGCTCCAATGAGACTTGAGAGTAAAGCTGCTGTTCTCCACCTTCCTCAGATGCACACACACAAACACACAGACACAGACAGAGGCGCACATACACAAACACAGACACACACAGACACAGGCGTACATACACAAACACACACACACGCAGACACAGATATACACACACAAACACACACACACGCACACGCAGACACACACACACACACACATACACACACGCACACGCATACACAGACACACACACACACACACACACAGCTTGTTAATAAGTGACGGGGCCTTTCTGTGTCCGGGACCCACAGCAGGTGGGTGTGTTCTCCACACGCTCAGCCCAAATGCTGCCCTGCCTGTTAGTTTCCCCCGCACCCACCGCCCCCCCCCCCCCCCCCCCCACTCGGGACGTCCCGGGCAGGGGAGTCATCCTTCTGACGCCACTGCCGCATTCCAGAGGGATGGGCACAGATTAGCATCGTGTCCCAGGAGCCGCTAGGCTCGACAGCTGCCGGAACTGTGCACCAAAATAACCAGGCTGCGGTGCTCGCCAGCACTGGCAGAGGTGTGGGTGCCTGTGCCTGTGTACATATGTCTGTGCTTGAGCACCTGTCTGTATGTGTATATGTGTGTGTGCTCAAGCGCCTGTGTGAGCGTGTGTGTATGTGTGTGTGTGCGTGTATGTCTTTTTGTCCGTGTGTGTGTGTACGGGTGTATGTATGTCTGTGCTCGCGCACCTGTGTGTGTGTGTGTATGTGTATGTGCGTGTATGTCTTTTAGTCCGTGTGCGTGTGCTTGCGTGTGTGTGTGTGTGTGTATGTGTGTGTGTGCGTATGCGTGTCTGAGTGTGTGCATGTGTATGTGCATGTGTGTGCGTGTGTGTATGTCTTTTTGTCTGTGTGCGTGTGTGTGCGTGTGCATGTGTGTGTGCGCATGCATGCGTGTGTGTATATGTGTGTGCTCTGCCACCACATGCAACGAAAGACCCCTCAGGTCAAGCAATCAAACGTGTGGGAATCACACAGGCCACCCGTGCTCTGAAGCGCATGCAAAGCGAACGCCTTGGCACACGCACACACACACGCACACGCGTCACACGCACGCACACACACACGCACACGCGTCACACGCACAGTCAGTGAACGTGCACTGACCCTGAGAGCACAGCACCGCCCAGACTCACAGATGCTCACAGACGTGGCTCACAGACCACCGATATGGCCTAACAGGGGTAAAAACTACGGGTTCGCCAGTCACTCGACTACACACATCTCATATGACAGCACAGAATAGCATCGTATACCCCTCATCTGGGCCCCTCTGCTAGCAACCAGCACACCGGGAATTCAATTCCGTACAGACGCCAGTTTCATCCTTCGGTACCAGTGTTTACCATGCAGACCCTCTGCTCTATCAGGAAAGCCCAAGTGCTCCGAGGTTCTGCCGTCTGGAGACGGTGCGCTGGTGCAGTGGTGCAGCTGCCAGCGCTGAGCGTGGACGCGGTCATCGAGGGCAAGCGGGCAAACCAATGGGAGTGAGTCTGGGAAAATGAGCTGGCCAATGAAAGAAGGCATCAGCACTCTTAAACTGCTCGCTGGCAGTCTAACAAGAGAGACGGGGGGGGGGGGGGGGGTCAAGCTTGATTTTATTCCGAACGCAGCACTTAATTTTCTCCCCTGCTCAGCTTCCATTCATTCTAGAGCAGACACTGGCAGCCGCTCAGTCTCACACGTCTCTCTTTCTCTCTCTCCCATCCTTCCCCCCTCTCTCTCTCTCTCTTCTCTCTCTCTCCCATCCCCCTGTCTCTCCCATCCCTCTCTCCCCCCTCCTCTCTTTCACCTCCGTCCTCTTCATTTAATTACCTAATCTATACCTTTAACCTAAAACCCTGATCTATACCCACAATCCCCAGCCCTAATCTGTACACTTAGCCCCCAACCCAAATCTATACTCTTAACCCCCAACCCAAATCTATACCCTTAACCCCCCGCCTTAATCTATACCCTTAACCCCCAGCTTTAATCTATACCATAACCCCCAGCCTTAATCTATACCCTTAACCCCAACCTTGATCTATACCCCTAACCCCCAGCTTTAATCTATACCCTTAACCCCAGTCTCAATCTATACCCCTAACCCCCAGCCTTAATCTATACCCTTAACCCCCCGCCTTAATCTATACCCTTAACCCCAGTCTCAATCTATACCCCTAACCCCCAGCCTTAATCTATACCCTTAACCCCAGTCTCAATCTATACCCCTAACCCCCAGCCTTAATCTATACCCTTAACCCCAGTTTCAATCTATACCCTTAACCCCCCGCCTTAATCTATACCCTTAACCCCAGTTTCAATCTATACCCCTAACCCTCAGCCTTAATCTATACCCTTAACCCCCCGCCTTAATCTATACCCTTAACCCCAGTCTCAATCTATACCCCTAACCCCCAGCCTTAATCTATACCCTTAACCCCCATCCTAAACTTTATTTCAACCCCCTTAATGTGTGTGGGAGATGTTGGATCAATGCTGAAAGATCCTCCATCTCTTGTCAAAAGCCCACATTCTGTCCACTATGCGCACATCTGCACGGGCCAATCAGGTACAGCACAGCCTTCGGAGATTCCTCCAAAATTAAAATTCATTCATTTTCTCCATTTAAAAAGTAAAATCTGCAGAATGCCTTAAGAATTTCAACAAGACCGCGTTGTTTGCTCTGAGGCAACCCAGCAACGAATATTAAATGACGCAAATGTAGCCTAATGGAGATTGACAGCCAGATCAGAAACAAACAGGAACTACTATGTTTTATTTCTGTCTAAATGCGGATCCCCCACCCGTGACGATCTTATACACATAATGGTTCTAATTTTGGGGGGGTGTGTGAGCCAGCCTAATTTGGTTGTTTGGCGGTGTAAAGTCAAGTAGAGGCGAGCTACGTAGCTTTTAGTCACATTGACTGAGATTACGCAGCCTACGTTCCTGATGAAAAAATGATTATATTCGGACGGCTCCTGGTGACTCACCGCCCAACAGATTTATGTAGCGCAATCGATTCCGAAGCTAAAATGTATGTGTAGTCTGCTCATGATCGCATTTTCATTATTTCAGCAATCTGCTTAATGCACGAAGCAGGGATTCCGTCGCAGCCGCGCTCTCGAGGGCGAAGCGCGAGCCTGGACGCTGTTGCCTCGCGAAGTTCTGAAACACGAAAACGCGTGGTACTGAGGCTGGGCCGTTCGCTTATCGCATTTAAAGACAACATGCTCCTTGCCAGATGGATTGCAATCACAGGAAAACGTTTAGCATGACTAGCACTGTATATGTAAATAAGGATTCCCGATTACATCACAGATTCTGGATTTTTTTTTTTTTTTTTTTGCTGATGACAGAAAAAAGCAAATAGTATAGTGTCACTATTGTCTCATAAATCATTAAATAATTTGGTGTACTAAAATAATTGGTTCACAAATGAAAATAACTGGCTCACAAATATGTGTTGGCACTCCCAAACAAATCTCCTTACCAGAATACATTTTAATTTCGTGACAGGTGTTGTTTTTCAGAAAATATTTACCAATATACGGGCATTCATTTGACAATGACCGGATGTGGATTTATGCATCGCCCGGCACGTGTGGAATCGCTTGCATTCATTTGTAGATTTTTCAGACATTTCTCACAGAAAGCTGTGCAAATTCATCCACAAATAGTTTTTTTTTTCACTGCGACTGATTCTACTTTAGCCAAACAGATTTTAAGACGTCCTTTTGCTAACGGCCACGTTACTCCGACCAATCACGTAGGCTATACGCTCACGATCCGACCCGACATCAGAGTTCAGGTCAGGGTGCATATATCACCTTGCCAGTACTAACCTGTCAGATAGCTAGCTAGTTTCAGCAGTTAGGTTGCTAAAACAAGAGAATGTGATGAATGAGCCAAAACAATGCATCAGTTAAATCATCTTCTGCAACTCATAAAAAGAAGGAGATATTTTAGCTTGCATACGTTTATTTAAAAAAATCACACGGGACATTGGTGAAGCTGTTTGGTGTAGCTTTGTCACTTAACGCTGCGCCTGATTCCTCTATCTTGCTAGCACCACAGATTTTTTTTTTAGAATATGAAGAGGTGAGAATGGGTGCTGCATTGCTGTTCTGGATCGATTGGTCGGGTGGGGAGGGGGGAGTTTAGAGGAGGGAGGGGAGGGCGATCCTTTGGACCGTGTGCGGACGTCGTCGCTTTTGTTTCGAGAATGCAGAATGCGGTTTGCGGTTCGTTCCGCCAGGAAAACAGCAAGCTCTGCATTGTGCACCCGGTGCCTTGGCTCGGGCGATCCCGGGGGCCGCGCGGTTGCTATTTGAATTTCAAAGTGGAAGAGAAAGGCGGCGTGTAGTAAAACGAGGGGTAACCCGCTACGCAAACTCATTGACTGACCGGACGGTGCGGAGGCGCTCGACGCTGTGCCCAAGGGAGAGGACTGGAGGAGGACAGAAGCGGGAAGGAGAGGAGTGCGAGAAAGAAAGGCGAAGAGACAGACTCACAAGCTGCTACTCAGTCATGAGGAGAATGTAGAGGGAAAAAAGGCAGTTCTGCAATGCAGCAGCAGGCAGCGAAGTCCTAAAGCACAGACACACGGCGCAGGGGAATCGCGCTAATTCACCATACGCAACGAGCTTCTCCTAGCCAAAGCTTCCCACTGACCCGTTCCATATGGTCGCCGGGCGAGAATCAACGGCTGAGAAACACAACCATGTACACGGATAATGCGCATTTTTAACTGTAACCTGTATTTTAGCTCAGCTCTAATACAGAGCCGAATTTTTCTCATTGCCGAATACCAGAATGAATATATACTGCATTACATAATATGACATGGCACTGCTCTTTAAAATATGAGGCAGGTCATGTTAGTGATTTGTCAATTTAATGATATTGTATTTATTGCGGGTTAGAGACTGTGTTGATTTGTTGTTTTGCTGGAAAGCCGTTGCTGGAAAATATTAGCCCTTACTGCCTGTTCTGTGGTTGTGCAGTCATACAGGTCCTGAAAGCATCGTACCCTGGGCTTTTTTTTCTAAAGAGAAAGCGATGTTGAGTTTTCTCGAGTGGCTCAGTCAGGATAAGGCACATTCGCCAAGCACAAGCTGGACCATGCAGTCTTGAGATTGCAGGTTCAAGCCCTGGCTGTGCCACTAACTGGCTATTTCAAGAAGTCAATGGGTTAATGCTGCAGTAGCTGCTCCCAGTGATATGCTGGTTCATGGGTGCATGAGAGCAGTTCTATTGTTTCGGCTTCTGCTAAATTTGGGATGAAAAAAAATGGGAGAGAAATTGTTTGTGAAAAAAATGTGTAAGATTTGCTTATTCTGAGATACCGAACAGAGATCTGCAAGGTCAGCGAAGCACCAAAAAGCAATTACAACCCAGGCATGTCACTGACACATTCACGAAAAGCCCTGAACCAGAAGGCAAAAGGACTGCCCCTCCCCCACAAAGGAGCCCCAAGCAAGTCCAGGCTCTCGAGGGCCTTCTCCAGTTGTCTGTCAGCACCCTCCCCCAGGGGCCCCCCTCCCTCTGCAGCAGGTGCTGGGGTAGATGCCCCTGAGCACCGGCAGCGAGCGCGCCGGAGGGGGCGGAGCAAACGGCCCGCTCAGCCGCGCGGAATGGCGTTGCGGGGGTTTAAGACCCCACCGTGGCCCCGTTCCTCACGCTCCGCTACGTTACCTGGCGACCGGCACGCGGTCACATGACACGGCGGTCACATGACACGGCGGTCCTGAGAAGGTACAGCAGCCATTAAGACATGCCCTGGGGATATGTAAAACACAGCCTCGGGTAAAAGAGGAGGGGCCTACAGCGGGCACGCCCCCTCCCCATACTATATATGAGTCAGGAGAGGGGAGAGAAGGGGGGTGCCTGGGGAAAAATGAATAAAACTCACCGCACAACCTTTCAGATGGGGATCACAGACACATACATGGCAACCCGGTATCTGAAGAGCTATTGAAATAGAGTATATGCATACAAAATGACGGAAATAGTGTAACTTTGTAAAGAAATTAAGCAACAAATTGTTGCCCCTATTAAATCTGAACTGTGGCTCAGTCACCCCATGCTGTATTTAGCCCATGGGGGCCAGAGCCCCGTCCCACTCCCTCCCCCCCTCCCCAATCCTGTTCTAGCTCTGTACCTTTGGCAGGCCTGCTCACTGTACAGATGATATGCTCATCGGACACCAATCAACCAATCGGCACAGAGGACCGGTTGTGTGCCGGCCCACTGCAGGGGCTCAGAGCCTGTTACCCCAGGAGAGAGGGGACCCCAGCTCTCTGGGCCTGCCAGCATCACCTCCACCTCACAGCTCTCATCGATGGAAACCCACTACCGTTTCTTTAAGGCTTCTGTTAATTACATCACATTACATTACAGAGCGACTTACACAACATTTACATAGCATTTACATTGCATCCATTTATACAGTTGGATATATACTGAAGCAATGCAGGTCAAGAACCTTCCTTGCTCAAGGGTACAACCTGTGACCTTTTTGGTTCCAAGACCAGTTCCTTACCCATTATACTACACTGCTGCCCCTAATAACTCAGTGACAGGCTTGTGTGTGTTCATACTGCTGGTCCTTTGCCTTACATGATACTCAAGACTGACCCACAAGGCCAGCAGTTCTGCTGGTGGTCGTTTCTACATGATAGTTAATTGATTGATTGATGTCACTGATTGGTCACTCCCTTGGTGTCCTTGGTCTAAGACAGTCCCTAATTGGAGGGGAAGAATGATAAACAGCAGATTCGAATATCCCGGCCTAATAGGTAAGTGCGTACAGGTTTTAAAAAGACAGTTTAAAAAAAGGGTGCCTTGCAATGCAATTACCTGAAATTATATCTAGAACATGGGGTAAATGAAACAGAATCAAAGAATGAGGCACCAATTACACTGAAGATTGGAGACATCAGAGTAAAGGGAGAAAAGTGCAACTGTTACATGTTAGTTTATTTTTATTTTAGCTTAATTTTGTCGCAGTTTATTGCAGAACAACTTAACTTCGCAACTGGCTTGTAATACAGCCTCATTACGTAGTCATTCAATGTTACTTTTCTCATTTCAGCATATTAATTATGAAATGTGTTCCTTGGTTATTACAGCATTGTAAAATAAAGTGCTTCCTGTAATCTCTGATACAGCAAGAATGCAAGGCAGTTGTCGTCTTAAAATGATCCTGAGTTGCCTTGAAGTAACCAAGTCCTTCTCCGGCTCGGGTTAATGCGAATGCATCATTTTCATCTGCGTTGCATTAACGCTTTCTATGGTGAGTGCAGTCTCTACGGATGTGCTTTTGAGCCTGATAAATTGATAAAGACATACCTGCTAATAGCACTGCTGTGGGCACCAGTTTCCAGGAACAAATGTGTCCCTGTCAAAATGAGCAAGAATCAGCTGGAATGGTTGCAATAACCAAAGGAAGGCTTTCTGACGTTTTTAAATTCAGACCTGTGACGTGTGATGCATTTGAAGCTAGCTACGTCGCGCTCATCTTAAATGGATCCCCGCTTTAACGCAAACTTGGTTCGAAATTTCATTTGAAATCCAACCGTTTCATTTTCTGTGAGCCGATCGCGTAACTCATCCTCGCGTTCCAAACTGAATCGATTCCAAGAATTTTCTGTGAAGTCGCCGTATGTTTCCGAGGACCTCTCAGTTTTTCTGTGCGTAGGCTGCTAACCCCTAAACAGCGTTAAACGGGCGGTTAATATGCTCCGTGTAATGGTTTGCGTGCGTTTAATGTTTCCGTCTTCTCCTTAAGTAGCCTGCACAGACAAACTTGCTCATCACGTTTTACACCACTGTAGCTGTTCTTACAGATGAACTGTATGAAACGTCTATAACAAACAGCCAGCTCGTGAGATAAAGTGCTGGTTACAAACAATTTTACAGGTCTGCAACTTCTGTGAAGGGAAATAGTGTTCCTTCCCGAAGGACTTTGTCCATTTTTGGTCCCAAGTAGGACCAAAGACCTCGTGGTCCTTCACCACCACATGCACATTGCTGGAAAACACAATACATTTTCGGAGATCGTATACATGAAGTTGCATTCACGTGTGGCTATCCAGCATACCAAATAATTAAAGTACAGCTTAAAAGGCAAACACTTTGGTCCAATTGCAGTGTGCGTAGCTGAACTGCATTACAACAGGAACTTCTATCCCAAGTTGTGCAATGAGGCAGATCAGCACCCTGTTTCAGGAAGCAGGATTGCTGAGTTAGCTGGATAACTGCACTGAGTGAAACCTGGAACCCTCCCAAAACTGGAACATGAGATGAAGTAAAAAGAGCTGTCCTGAGTTCTACTCAGCGCAGTTATCCAGCTAACTCAGTACTTGTACTTTGTGAAAGTACAAGTACTGTTGCAATAGTAATGCAGTTTCGTGACCTAGAGGTTTGAACCTGATGTTCAAACTCCAGCTAAGTACACTGCAATTGAACCTTTACTATCTGCATGCTTAGTGTAGACATTTACATAATTAGTGGTAAATACCCCGTTCTTGAACAATATAACTTATAAATGCCACATGAAATTCGTACAACTGTCTTACTACATCATAACCCAAAATATCAGTGTTTCACTCAATTGTTTTTTATTATGCCTCCACGATGGCACAGCCGTGGCCAGAGGCATTATGTTTTCGGGTTGTCCGTCCGTCCGTCCCATTCTCGTGAACACGATATCTCAGGAACGCCTTGATGGAATTTCCTCAAATTTGGCACAAACGTCCACTTGGACTCAAGGATGAACTGATTAGATTCTGGGGGTCAAAGGTCAAGGTCACTGTGTCCTCACAAAACACGTTTTTGCCTTGGCGGAGGCATATAACCGTGAGGCGGTATTTCTAGTTTTTTTTACATTTTATATCTGAGACCAAAACATCAGCTTCAAATAATGGTTTTCATGTCTTACATGTTTGCACAGGTCAAAATATTGAGATAACAAAAACCTGTCATACCATCAATATAAGTGTCTTAATGTATCTGAAACTTAAGAAGCAAAGAACAGCACACCTACGTTTACACCAGTAGTTTGTATTTGTGAATGACTTTAGGATGCCTTCAGACAGGGCTCCACAAACTCGAGATCAATGTGCTGCGTCCTTTTCTTCCAGGACAAAATGACCAATATACATACAGTATATACTCACTGAGTATATATAACATCAACTGATTAGGTACTTGTACAAGTGCTTAATCAGTTGAAGTCACATGTAATAATACTGCATGCAACCACTGTCCACTATTTTAAGTAAATCCAACAATTCATTTTTTCAGTGTGTAGGCCTATACTTGTATTAGTCCTTTTCATAATTTACACATGAAACAGTGTATAAACGTACATGCATTCATCTCACAGAACAGAGTATTTACAATGTGTCATACAACGCAGAAAACTTAATATCGCAACTAAAAATATTGTACCATAATATAGGACACAGCTCTGCTAAGCGCTGTGCTTTTTATGCCACAGAACTGCAGTCTACGCAGAACTGCAGACCGTGCGGCAGCTGACTATTACAGGGACTGCGGCCTAACCTACAATTAACATGCTGAGTGTAGAAACAATGGTACATGGCGTAGCGTGTTTAACAGGGTAATTTTAGAGGGAACGTGTTTGGGCTGTGAGTGAACACTTAAAGGAGGGTGGGAGGCCTTTGCTTTAGCTTGAAGTATAAAATCTGCGCCTGACAGGACAGTGAACCTGCAGGTTTTATATAGACCACAGCATTGTGAGCTGTTCCAAGGCAAACGTAGGCTATGAACAAGGACTTACATTTAGCATATTCTTGAATTTTCAAGATCACACCTTTCGCATTCGGCGGAGTTCACGTTGCAGTAGATTTCGCGTAGGTGCTTACAGCAGTTGATGAAATTAGAATCACCCTTTGCAGAAACCAATATAACTGCCGGGCAATTACGCCTGACTTAGCAGCACTTGTTTGCCAATTACATGTTTGTGAAATTCACTGAATGCTTGATCATCCTTGGCAAATGGGTGAAGCACCAGTGAACAGTTGGTGTTGCGTTTGCGAGTGCAGACGGCAGAAGGCTACGCGTACAACCGCGAGCTCGAGCGGAGTCGGCCTTTGGACCTGCCGGTACGTATATGCGGAAGACTGGAGTAGGTCCGCGCAGGTGAGTGAGGTTCTGCACAGCCCCCACTGTCCTCTGTGACGTCACCAGTGGCGAGCTGGGGACTTTACCGCGTCCCGCTGCAGCCGGCACTTTACGCATAAAATATGTCATCCACCACGCAGCAAGAGCTTGTCACCCGGATTACAAAGATCACACGGAGGTTAAGTGTCTCAATATCCGACGCTTTGCCAAGTCACCTTTGTCTGACTTTGATCAATTGGAGTCTTCAGCGCGATTTTTGCTGGAACAGATTTTTTTTTTCATTAGTAGATGCCCCGCCCCCCAAGAAATGTGATGATTAAATCATAACACTGGCTTGCGCATTTATAGCCTATGTGTTCATAGAGAAACCGCATCTGTTTACCTTCTGATTAATGAACACACGGTGCACTGTTTTCGATAGTAATTCCCTAATTCAGTTCAGCAGCATTTTCCACTAAAGAAATTGCATTTGGTTAAAGCAAACGCAAGACCAGTGCGCTTCTCAAACGTTTCATGCAACGTTTTCAATCTCCGCTATAACGCGATCGCACAACGTATTCATTCTGAGAACTGCGTGCTATCCCGTATTTAGACTCGCCAGATGCTCGATATTATTATCACTTTAATTCAGCGCGTCTGTCTGTATTCAACAGCATCACTGTGCAATATACATTTTAAACTCGCGTGCACTTGCGTCATGTCGAACCCAGCTTTTTCGACATTTACACAGCAGAGCAGTAGGCCTACTGTGTAATCAATCATGTTCACTGTAACACTGCGCTACACAATAGTGAACAAACCACAGCAGTTGAAAGACCAGCGAAATCGCAACGTAACTTCAGGGGTCGCAAAATGCTTCTCCCAAACGAAATATTCTTTTGTGTTTACTTCTGCGTCATTTCATCGGCCAAGAGTGCCCACGTCGGTCTATGGATGTATAGCTTACATGTCTGAATACAGTAGGCTACCATCTCTGTTTCAGTTGATCCTTCTGCGCCGATCCTTAATTGAATTCTATACGTGTCTATCTATTGCTCGCCACAGATAATGTTAAACAGTGACGTGTACGCCGTCACAATGGCCCTGGATGTGTCCCCAAACGCGCGGGACCGGATATTTTGCCGAGTTTATGAGAAATTGTGTTGAAATTGGGTGTACGTTCAACTGCAGGGTTAGCGGTAGGGTTCGATATTGGAAGAATGCTTCCCGTATCTATCGCGAGGGGCTACTGTATTTAATGATGTAGATTAGATTCAAAATCCTTAAGAAAAAAAAACGGACTTTCGGCTAGCCACTTTGGGAAAACGTGCCTGTGTTTTTATATGAAGAATAGGCAGACGCATGAATGGTCCAACAGAGACATATGAATCGATAAACGGATACGGACACGCAACTTCTACGGATCAGCAAAAAAAAAAAGGGGGGGGGGGGGGAGTAATTCCCTCCAATGTTCTTCCCGATCGAAGACTTTAAAAGGCTAGCACCAGCACACCCCCTCCTCCGCTTTCTCCCTCTCCCTTTCTCTAAGCCTGTATCTTGGTCTACTGCAGTAGAAATGAGCGCGTAGTCAGCTAGTATCGGCACCGCAGTGTTACGCTATAGCACAATGAGAGAGGGACTGAGAGTCGCTTATACCAGTAGTGAGCAATCCAGCGAGGACCTCTGCATTAGTACTGATATCATGTTATTGATGACGATACAGATTAAATATGCACTGACAGCGCAAGAAATTATGACGACATTCCAATTGCTCGGACAAAGAATCCTTCCACATTAGCGGACATCATGAAGATTAGGAGGTCGTCCCTGCAGTGTTATTAAGGTTCAAAGTATACAAGCCGGGCGATTTGAAATACAGACGGGAATATCATATCATCAGTCACATTACATTGCAATCACATAACAATGACCACACATCAATATATTCTATATGTGAGAAAACGCATTAGTATCGCCTCTATTTTAACTATATACCAATAACAATGACTCCGACCGTCACTGTTGATATTAAGGTATTTCGATTTTACATGCACAGTAACTCCCGTATGTTCCTCGCCGACAGCTGATGCAATAGACGTACACTTGTCCTCCGGTTAGATTAAGTTTGTTAGCCTATATCGTTAGCGCAGAAGTACCACGTGCCACTATCCATCCTACACATCACATTTTCTGTGTATTAATTCTCCCCTCTGTCTTTAATTTGATAGGCCTATTTAAAGTGTGTTTTTTCCCTGCACGTGTACTGTATATAATCGCCCTCGCGCCTATGGCGCCACGCCGCCGTCATATACTGTACATGACCCTGAAGCTACGCTTCTCTCATTTTCTCAAGGCCAAACGGAGATTCGGACGCAATTCAGTCAATACACTCTCTTCATATACCGAAGTCAACAGAAAATACGACTTAGCACACAGTTATCCGGGTCACGGGACCGATTTGTCTTCTTAAATCGATATGGATTTTTTTTAACGTAACAGTTAGACAGGAAGACAAACAGGGGGATCACGGGACAGACTTTCCGATTTAGAACAAACACCCTGCATCTAACGAAGTATGGCCTTGCATCGATCATAATTCCATTCAATCATAATGTATTATGAATATTTTTCTCCAAAAGTAAATTCAGGGGCTCTGCCAGTCACCCTCACTTACTGTAGTGTGGTCGCATTACAGCAGATACTGTAAAATAACAGAAGGTGCGATAGCATGCAGCTGCATGTGCTTGCAGAACCTGCAGCTCAGTCAATGCACTGCAGGTTACACAGAGAACCGCAGACTGCAGGTTCCTCTGCGAGCTGCCCAGTGCGGCTCAGAGGGTAAACAGTGCACTGTCATACATTATCACACAGCAGCCCGCGCGGTCGGGTGCCAGAGACGGCTGCCAGCTGACTGCAGCCGCGTCACTGAGAGAAATACCCAGCGGTACCTGTGATCTGGCAGAGGACGGCACAGATAGCCAGTTTGTTACCTGGTCCTAAATCATCAGGTGCGGAACAAAGGAGAAAAGATCAGGTGGCTCAATATCATCAGACACCTGTCTGATATTGGAAAACCAGCAGTCTGTCCACACGCAGTGAAGCTTTATTTAAAAAATGCGTGTGTGTGTGTTTGTGTGTCTGCGCGCGCATGCAAGTATGTGCGTTTGATGGAGTTTGTGTGGTAGGCGCAGACCCCTTTTACATTTTCAGCATGAATTTAAAGGACTATAGAACACACAGATATGGTAACATTAAGCCATCTGCCTCGAGGGGAAGAAGAGAGAAACTCTGAAAGAGGGAGCGAAGTTGTAGATCGCTTCACGAGCGTTCTAACGCAGCGCTTCGCAGTCCGTCCACACGCGCAGAGCAAGTCTCGGAACGCAAACACACTTGGCTGTTATTAATAATCGAAACCCCTGCCGTACTTTACGATGATCTGCTGGTAGCATAACAATGCAGAACACCCATCGTCGCAATCAGCAGAGTAATAGCGACGTCCCCAATGCTTAGTACAAAATCTAGGTTTCTCGTGACCGTTAAAACACTGGCAATTTAGAATAGGCGACATATGTTCAGTCGTCGGCCTACAGCTGGTGCATTGTGCATTTAGAGATATGTGGGAGGAGGAATTTAAAATCCAAAACGATTGAACAGGCATACGAGCGAAAAGAAGAAAATGATTCATGTGCACAAGACAATCACCTGGACGGGAAAGAAACGTGCTGCGCTGTTGATAGCACAGAGAATCTGGTAGATTACTGAAGGATGAAAATAGGCGAATTCATGATAGGTGTGGGAAGGATGACAAGGGAAGAAACGTTTACAGGTGACGTTACTGTACGCGGAAGCACTGCGATAAACGAGAAACAGGACACATATGGAGAGATAACAGGATGCAAGTCTACGGTAGGAAACAAAGGGTGCAACCAAATCAAAATGACACATTACGGAAAAACAGGTGCCATTTATATCAAAGCGACATGCTATTCATAAAGCAAAGAAATAAGTAACCCTTCCACAACTTTTTAAATCAAAATTTAGGCCAACCCCTGGACTGGGGATTGATGGTCACCCCCAAGAGAGACGCGGGCGGGAATGTCGCGCGGATGTGATGGACAGGGACGGAAAGGGCACGAGACAGGACGGTGGGTGACAGTGATCCGTGTTGGCAGAACGCTTCCACAATTCTAGGAATATGAACGACGAAAGAGCGCGGCCCGCGAGATCAGAACCGCGCGTAAAAGAACTACGACGGTGATTTATATTAACAGAGCGGACAGGAACGCATGACGGTACACCTAGAGTAACAGAGGGCAAAAGAAAGTGAACAAGAAAAAAAATCCAGAAAGAGGAAGAGCCAAACGAAAGTGTCGCGGAGTATCTTCTATAACCAGCAAAAAATGTTTGCGCAGAAGACAGTATTATGGGGAATATCCGTTTTAAACAATAATTAACGCACAAACAATTTAGATGCACGTGACATTCGCTGCAATTTACTCATACATTACACAGCGACCTTATGTCTTTCCAAAGAAATAACATCAGCTAAGGAATGTCAGAACATCAGCCTGTCAACGTGAATAAGTGCATGCCTAATAATTATCACAATTCATACATAATTCATATATAACCACACACAAATAAAATACAAACCATAGCCATAACTGAACGGTAAATGAAATTGTACATGACCGTCTGAAAGGCACGGACACTAACCCAAAAAGCCAAGATAGTAATTGAAGGCAACTCACCCGCGCATATTTAGAAGAATATGGATCCTCAAAAAGCGCCCAAATTCTGGGTTGCCACACGTTCCACCAGCTGGCTTTTCTCCCGTCTTCTTGCATACACAGTCTCTTTAGGTCTCCGTCCGCGCCTCCCGTTAGCGCGGGGTCATCTTCCGGAGGGTCAGGTTCGGGGGTCTCGAAGCTGTCCAGTGCCTCCTCCGCGTCCCTGTGTTGGCGATAATTCATCCAGCAACACGCTTCCACATCTGTTTCATCGATGCCCCAAAACGCCAGCTCCTCCTCGAACAACGGACCGCACACGTCGTTCGGACAGTGCAACTTTCCCGTTCGGTAATAGTTGAGGATGAACGCGAAGGTGTTTGGATGGCGATCAAAGAAGAACTCGTCGGATTTGGGGTCGTAGTCGAAGTTGCTAAATGCGTCCGGCTCGGTGAGCCACGACAACCGGGTGCCGGGTAAGGTTTTGAGGGTACTGCGGTAGGTCTCGTGTCTCACCCCCCCGCAGTTTATCACGATTTTCTCGCTTTCTGACGGACAAGTCATGTCTGCGCTGTAACATGCTTTGTTGGACGACTTGTTCCCACCCTTTCGCCCTTTGAATGAGGAGACACACACCGAACTGAGCATAGGGCACCGGAGGGAGGGAGAGGAGGAGAGAGAGAACGGAGGGAGGAGGGGGGAAGGAGGAGCCTGTAGAGAGAGAGAAATGGGTAGATTTAGTAAAAAAAAAAAAATCAAGGAGTCTGCTTGATTTTCATTCAAAGGGTAAAATCTACCGATGTATTTCCAACTTCAACTAACAGTTAAGCAAACATGCCGCAATATGTAGTTGAATGCTTCATTGTGTAAAAACACTGTTATGTTAATGTAGCACACTGCAGTAGAATCCAGGCAGCTGACCTACCACTGAAAAAAAAAAAGACTTTTAATTTTGGTACTTTGGAGTTCACAAAATAAAACATAAACCATTTAGTTACGAGAATGGCATTATTGAATTGACATTCATACACTGGCATTTCTAACAAACACCAGGTATAAACATACCAATGCTGTTACTAATATCAGAAAATACTGATGGAAAATATAATTGTTTATGAAGCACACATTAGAAAGAGACATATAATTGTTTATGAAGCACACATTAGAAATAGACACACATCCACCATTCCAATTAAAAAGAAAAAAACATTTACACATCAATATTCATGGTATAAATAGTCAGAAAAGTTATGGGGTAGGGAGGAAACAAATAACAAATTTGGCATACACATGTGTAGCCTAAAACTAGGGGTTAAGATGTCGATAAGAAATTATATAACCAATAGGTCTCCAAAGATTGAGGTATATGGATTTGCAAGAAATCTTTTAATAATCCTGTTCCCTCCCCCCCTCTCTCTCGCTCTCTCTCTCTCCTTCTCTCTGCTCATTATTCCCCTCTTCCAGCCTGTCTTACTCTGTCACTTTGTCTCTCAGTGTCCCTCAATTCACTAAAACACTTTCTTCAATTAGGCCACGGAGAGATGAATATGATTAAGTGTTCCACCCCCTCCTTTCCCCCTTCCCTCTCTCCTCCCTCTCCTTGCTCATCCTATGGGGGGAGAGAGAGAGAGAGAGAGAGAGAGATAGAGAGCAATTGAGAGAGAGCTTGAGGCAGAACAATTATTTGCTGAGCTCCACAAAATGGAGAGAGAAAGACTGTAGACCATTAAAGACCCTCCCACCCCCCCACCCCCCACCCCCCTCGCTCAGCTCTGTGTTAATGTGCCCAGGAGTGCATTCAGCACAGCGAGCGTGTTTACACTGGCGGACCGTTAACCCCCGCGTCGCCGCGCCGTCCTGCGGAGCACAGTGCACCGTGCTCAGTTTGTCAATTAAGGTCATATTCTACCAACTGTCATTTTGTCCTCCGTGAGAAGATGGAGGAGAGAGGTCGATCACAAGCTTTAAAGAGAGAGAGAGAGAGAGAGAGAGACAGAGAGAGAGAGAGAGAGAGATGAAATGAGGGAGAAAAGGAGACGGGAACGAAGGAACAGTAAGGCTACGGTACGGAGGGGGGGGAGGCGCACAGGACGGGGCACATCATCCACTAACTGGACACTCGCGCACTCGTTGACACTGCACTGAGCACCAGCAGGGAGGGCGCGATGGAAGAGTGAACGCTTTTTTGCTGCAGTAAAAGCAAGAATGATTCTTGCGCCCTTCAACGCTCCCTTGCTCTCCCCCCCCCCCCCCCCCCCCCCCCCCCGCCGCCCCCCCCCCCCCCCCCCCCCCCCCCCCCCCCCCCCCCCCCCCGCCCCCTTGCAATGCGGAGGCAGTTTTTAATGGTCTAAAGGACCCCGTCAGACCTGTCATTGTGTGCCTGCTCAGTTAACCTTTTTTTCCCTCATCCTATTCAAGAGGTACTCCGTTTGCCCCCTCCCCCCTCTCTCCTCCTCTCATGTTCCGCATAGAGGAATCGGATTTCATTCAGCGAATCCGCACTCTCTGCTTCTCCCCCTCTCTCTTTCCTTCTCCCCCTCTCTCTCTCTTTCCTTCTCCCTCTCTTTCCTTTTCCCTTTTGCTGAAGTTTCCGCTTCCTCTCTTCCATCTATCTGATTCTTTCCTCTTTGTTCTGTCCATCTCATTTTCTATTCTGTTCTCCTTCTTTTTCTCTAAATCCTGACTCATGTGTCCTCTTCTGTGATCTCTCTCTCTCTCTCTCTCACTCCCCCCTCTTGTTACAGTTTTCTGGCCTTTCATCTCTTCCTGCACATTTGCACCCATGCTCTACGGTTTCTCCTTCTTTCCTCTCCACACATCTGCCAGGGCCACTCTTTCTCTCCCGGTGCCCTTTCTTCTTCTTTAACTGTCCAACGGCCGATTTCCCACATTACCGGCACTTCAAACCGCAACGGCGCGCTACATTGCTGAACGCAGAAGACTTCCACGGTTAACGCATGAAGTCAGCAGAGAACAGGTGACCAGTGACCGTCCAATCAGGTAAGCCAAAGAAATGATGGAAAGATCAAAGTGGTAGAAGGTACTTCTGCTAGTAATTATTGTAAGTAAAGTAAAGGAACAATTAGTTGCGAGTTAAAAGTAATTCAGGGCGTGGGGGGAGGGGTTGTGAATTAAAACGGATATGTAGATGCACACGGGTGTCAAATATGGTAAAGGGACAAACAGATCAAAAAGAATTTTTAAAACGCGGCAGATTTCCCGGAGTGATGTGAAAAATCGTTGTTTGTAGTGCGCGCATTGTACTTGGCATACCGGGTCGCGTTTTAGATTTCAGGACCTTGGAGAGTGCTTTGGTTTCACTCGGCTGGTTTAACCGCAAAACTGTCAGCGGGCAAAACGCAGTGACACGTTCGGCCATTTCCGGAAGAACCCAGAAAGTTAAGGGAAACTACAGCGCAAGACCGCCGCATGGCAAGTAGTCATTTAGGTTGCCGCGATTTATGCTTTGATTTACTTTTACTTTGACAAAATAATGTCGTTACTTCAAACATTCAGACATACGAGCAGCAGTTAAAATCAGAAGATTAATTCAGAGGTAAAAGACCATTTGGGAAACATGGAAATCAAGAATAAACAAAGAATGAAGATGAGTTCGCTCACATACCTTTGCATATTAAATTACATTACGTTCATTTAGCAGGCGCTCTTATCCAGAGCGACTTCCTCAACTTTTACACAGCATTTGCATTGCATCCATTTCTACAGCGATATATACTCAAGCAATGCAGGTTAAGTACCTTGCTCAAGAGTACAACAGCAGTGGCCTACCCGTGAATCAAACCTGTGACCTTATCCATTAATTCCCACACTATTATTAAATGCCATCAATTTTCTGCGTTTTTTTTTTTTTTTTTTTAAACAAATGTTGATGTTTTTTTCTTCCCAGTGTGGCCACTGAAATTCCAGTGCTGCAGTTACACCCCAGCCAGGGGCTGCTTTTCCCAGGGCTGGCCACACAGTACTACAGGAGAGCTAGCGCCGATCAGAGAACGGGGCTCCTCTCTTACTCACTAGCCTGTGCTGCAGTAACACCCCAGCCAGGGGCTGCTTTTCCCAGGGCTGGCCACACAGTGCTACAGGAGAGCTAGCGCCGATCAGCGAACGGGCACATCACTTCCTGATTAGCCTGTGCGCTAGCTCCGCGTTACAGGGCAGAGGTCAGGCACAAACCCGGCCCCCAGGTGCTTGGCCTGATCTCTTCTTCTTTTTACAGCCCTTTTTTTTACGGTTTATTGACGCAGAAATACCGAGATACTAATTATACTGACTGGGCAATGCAGTCACATTATACGTCAAATCAATGTGAACGCTGAGAGGGGAAAAAGGGACACGACAGCCTCTCTCACACAAGCATACGCAGATGCACGTGACGTTAATCTGCTTGAGTAAAAACCGCACCACAGGTGTGCGAAGCAGGGCCGTGTGTGACGTGCGAACACGCTAAGGGTTAAGCTTTGCTCAGATCGGCACAGCCGGGCTCAAAGACTGCGGCTCGGCAGACTAGCACGAGAAGGGAAGCGCTCTGCCGAAGAATGAGCTTTGAAACCCTCTGAACATGACAAGCTGCATTACCGTTTACAGAAGATGGGGGAAAGGGAGGAAACGAAGATGGGGGGATGGGCGGCTGAAAGAGAAGAGCGGGAAAGATGAAGGAATCCGGCAGAAAAGAGGGAGAGGAGCGAGAGGAACAATGAAAGTAGAGAACAGCCAAGATTCAGCTGCAGTGCTGAGACAGTCACTACACATTTTACACATGCGCACACCAACCAGTACACACACACACATGCACGCGCACACACGCTCGTGCACACACACGCACGCACACACACGCGTGCGTGCACACACAGACACGGGCTCACTCACGCATGCACACAGACACACATACACACACAGCTCACACTCACAAAGCACACACACACACACACACACACACATAGACTCACACAAACACTCACACACGCATGCACACACACACACTGACACACACACACACACACACACACACACAGCTGAGAGCGGGGAGAGAGTAATCTAAGGCACAGAGATGTTACCCAGCCTTTACTCTGTACAATGACTGCATTGACAGTGTGCTACCATAAATCAGCTCTACCAATGCACTGAGAGAGAGAGAGAGAGAGAGAGAGAGAGAGAGGGGGAGCAGAGAGGAGAGAGAGAGGGAGAGGAGAGGAGAGAGAGGGGACAGGGAGAGAGTGAGAGAGCGAGAGAGAGAGGGGGGACAGAGGAGAGGGAGAGGAGAGAGATAGGAGAGGGCAGGGAGAGAGAGAGAGGGAGAGGACGGAGAGAGGAGAGGAGAAAGAGAGGGACAGAGAGGAGAGGGAGAGAGAGCAGGATTATTAAAGGGAATGATGGTGTGGTAAAGTCAGGAATGGGGAGGGTGAAAGAGAGAGAGAGAGACAGTGATAAATTGGGAGGTGTGCTGACTGTGCAGAACAGGCTCCCACAGTCTGCAGAAAAAAGAAAAGCCTCACTGATTCACAGAGAGAGAGAGAAAGAGAGAGAGAGGGAAAGGGAGAGGGAGAGGGTGAAACAACAACCAGAAAGGGGGCAGAGAGAGACAATGGAAGATCGGAGTGAGAAGAGAGGATCGAAAAAGAGTGTTGGGGAAGGAAGGACAGAAAATGAAGAATACACACAGGGCTCACAGAAAAAAAAAATTTTAATACTGAGAGAAATGACAGAAGGCGAGAGAAGGAGGTGCAAGAAGGAAGAATGAGCAGGGACGTGAAAAGAAAGGGGGATGGAAAGAGAGGACGGGAAAAACAGAAAGCACGGAGAGAGATCTCCTATCCGTCCGTTTTGCCTGATGCTGCATAGCGAGGCTACATGAACAGCCTGCTTTGGCTCCCTGTCCCCTTATCTTTCTATGAATCTGTTTCAGTGCAGTGTTGAGGCACCATCTATAGGAATAACAGAGTACTGCAATTGCACAAAATGCTGCAGTCTCCCCCCTCCCCCCGCTCCCCCGTTTCTCTCTCTCTCTCTCTCAGTGCAGCGTGGACGAGTTTCCATGTTCACCTGTCTGCATATGTCTCCATATATCACCCCCCCCCCGCCCCCCGTTTTTTAGTGTCAGTGTTAATACACTACAGTGCCTGGTCAGTTAGTGTGGCTTCATTCATTTATTAGTTTATTCATTTACCCTCTACCATTGACTGTTAACCCATGATGTGCCATAGTGCTTGTGTGTGTGTGTGTTTGTACTTTATATGAATCCTTTCTCTTTCAACACTAGGGTGATTGCACTTACCTACTACTTAACGCATGAATGTTAAGTACCTTTGCCATATCTCACTGTAGTGCCATTTTTAAAAAAATGTTTTTAAAAACATAAGCAGCTGCACAAGACAAAAAGCCATTGTGAGCATCACATATAAATAACAAAAATTGGCAAATCAGGTGGACAGACAAACAAACAGACAGGCAGACAGGCAGGCAGACAGACAGACAGACAGACAGGCTGGCAGGCAGACAGACAGACAGACAGACAGGCAGGCAGGCAGACAGACAGACAGACAGGCAGGCAGGCAGGCAGGCAGACAGACAGACAGACAGACAGGCAGGCAGGCAGGCAGGCAGGCAGGCAGACAGACAGACAGCGATATATGGGTGAACTCGGTGAAGGCCAGGTAAAAGAACATCTTCAAATCTAAAAGAACTGGGGGCACAAACATACAAGTAATATTTAATTTTAGCGAGCCACTAAAGCCACCATTACTGCTTCTCTGTGTACCAGAAATCAAACCTGTGAACAGAGCAGGAGAGAGAGAGAGAGAGAGAGAGACAGAGAGAGAGAGAGAGAGGGAATAAAGAAGAGAGGGAATAAAAAAGAGATATCCAAGAGAGAGGAGTATTGAGAGGTGACCAGAAGCAGAGGACGCAGAGAACATAGTGATCAGCCAATCAAGATAAACCAGAAGAAACAGAAGAAAAAAAAATGTAGCAAAGAAAGGCACTGTGCCGCTGCAGTCCCGTGGAGGCTGGCGTCACACCAGTGCACCGCCCCCTAGAGGCTGGGGGGTCATGACTGCACCGCTAACTAACACTGACACCTGTCCCTGCTTGCACCTTCCTCTCACAAGCACCCAGTGTACACACACACACACGTACACACTCCCTCAATTAGTGGGCCAAGGGAAAGTGAAAAAAGAAGGAGGGAGGGAGGGACAGAGAGAGAAAGAGAGAGAGAGAGAGAGATGTGTGGAAGCATCCATCTCATCAGGAAACCTCTGGGACTGGTCCAGGCCATTCCCATATCTAGAGCTAACAATGTTCCTAAGATAGCTGAAGGCCCGCTCTACCACGCACCCTGCTTCTCGTCTTTCTCGTTAAATCCTAATTAATAAAACTGCCCTTTCCGGTTAATTACGAGCTCTTTATAGTCCTTGATTTAGGCGCATGGGGAATAGCGCGGGAGACGTGTGGCTAGATCGGGGGGTGGGGGGGGGTATAATTGTACTAAGCCGAGTCACATATGAACTCCTCCACGACTGTTCTTACAGGAGGGGAGAACAGGAGGGGAGACTGGAGGGGGGTGAGCACTCTGGGGGAAGGAGGGAGGAGAGGATGATGTACAAAAAAAGAGTGGAGACGACATATGAGGAAAAGGAAAGGGACCTGGTGCAGGAGTGAGAGGGGGGAAAGAGAAAAAAGCGGAGGATAAAGAGGAGGACGAGAGGGCAGGGAAGAGGTCATGGGTAGACGTACAGGTCAACGACGAGGAGGAGCTCAGGTCTGTCCTCAGTGAACGTGAAAGTTGCATCAATAGCAAATTACTGCCAAACAGGAAGTGACATCACGTCCATTGACATATTCTGGTTAATAATTTCGTAGCGACCGTGCTGAATTGAGAGGACCCTCTAAGAGAGTTCACGGGGGTCTTATTTCCCATGCCTATGCCCAAAGGGAACAGGAAACACGGTGCGGGTACAACTCCGAAGAAGCAAGTATGCGAATACGCCCAGAACTAGGCCGTGTATACACGCTAGATACACAATTATTACATTAGCTCTGACATTGTGCTGGTAAATCAAGGGCAATTTGGGGCAGTGTGTCCTTTCAAAAGCAGAAGGGTAAATTCTAGGTTACTGTCTTTCTATATAAAAAGAGATAAGAGGACAGAGACAGAGATTCAAGAAAGGAAGAGGAGTGTGGCACATAGGGGCATAGACAGACAGACAGACATGCAGGTAGGCAGACAGACAGACAGGCAGGCAGGCAGGTAGGTAGATGGATGGACAGGCAGGCAGGCAGGCAGGCAAATGGACAGACAGACAGGCAGGCTGACAAACAGACAGACATGCAGGTAGATGGATGGACAGGCAGGCAGACAGACAAGCAGGCAGGCAGACAGAGAGATGGATGGACAGGCAGGCAGACGGACAGGCAGACAGGCAGGCTGACAAACAGACAGACATGCAGGTAGATGGATGGACAGGCAGGAAGGAAGGCAAACGGACAGACAGATGAACAGAGAGATAGAAATGGACAGAAAACCTTATGCGCAGAAACGCGCAAGGCAGGTGGCCCAGGACACTGAGAGCTGGAGCACTGGCGCGATTAGTGGAGGCGTAACGCCTGCGTTTAAAATGCCGGTTAGGAATAGGCTTCGTTTTCACACGAGATTGACCTGAAGGGCGAGGGCCTTGGGCCACACATCCACCTCCCTGTTCCTCTGACCTCCCCCTCCGCAGCTCCTTCGTCTTCCTCTCCCAACGCCGCCGTCTCTGCGCCACCTTTTAAATCGCCCCACCTCCCCACTGTCTTCTTTCTCTTAACCTTCCCATAAATGTACCCCTCCGTCAATCTCATTCCTACTCACCGCCACTTTTTTTATCTGACCGTCTGTTTACATACAGCGCAGTTTGTTAGAGCTAACGAACTGACCCCTTAAAGAGCACGCACCCGTTGCGCTATGCAGCTCTAACGCAATGCTCGCATTGAAAATACTCAACTGTTTCTGTTAACTTAGGTATTTTGGTGCATAGACCGAAGCATACTTAATATGCAACAATGCGTGTGCCTTGGTTGGACATTTGAAACAGGCTATAGTAGCTTACTGATTCATATATTTAAGTTACGTCTTTGAGGGCTTGCACTCAAAATATAAAGGTATCCACACACGCGCACACTGCAGATACAGGGGGACTACAAAAGAACACGATACTTGTTGAGTTTCACGAATGTATTGTGTACGTATTTCTGCAGTTACCCTCTGTGAACACACACCATATACACCAAAACACACGTTTTCATGTTTTTTTTTTCACCACCTGTACAAAGACGTCCACTACACAAAGCACCACAGACACCTATTTGAGTACTTACTTGATTTTGGTCGGGCTTGGTTTGAGTGTGTGTACAGTGTGCGTGTATACAAACACACACACATCAACACACAAACGCAAAAACAACGTTGCTTTTTGGTTTGTATTATCGGAGGGAAAATAATTTCCAATTTATCTTCGGTTCTCAGTGCAAATCATATTTTTCCCTGCACACCTTACTTGATAAAATTGCTTTAAGTGTGAATTTTGTAAATATTATTGTTATTCAACGTTATAGCAGCGCATTAATAATCATATTGAGCGTGTCGTCTACTGTACGTCTAATTATCTCTCTCGACCTCTCCTATTCACAATCAGCGTCTCGCCTCAAAATATTGGCACATTTTTTGTCGATTTTAAAGCCACCTGTCCTCTGCGTCTTTACAGATCTCAGCAGTATTAATTCTGTTCATTCAATCAGTTTTTATAAATGGAGCCTACTCTGTCTCTTCCCCTACCTTCCTCTATTCTTCTTTCCTCCCCCAAGCGTTACAATAAAAAAGACGGGACGAGCACTGCCCGGAAACACCTCTTTTGCTCGCTTGCACTCTTTTTTCCTCTTTCCACTGGCACGCACGTTTCTGTCTATTTTTAGCTCTCTCTTCTCAAGAGCATCCCTTCTTCTTTTTTTTTGCTTCTTTTTTCAGCAGTCCAAATCGACGGGCAATTTATTTTAACTGGTCTGTAAAAATTAATATCGTACAGACGTATTTAAAACTAAAACGCCGACCGTGTCAAAATGAACCACGACATTCACGTGTCTGCCTATCTGTTCCATGTACAGACTGCACGGTCTGTCTGTCTGTTCCTGAATAGGTGTGTTTATTGGCGTAAATTGGGATTCCCATGTAGACTGTTCCCACTGTAGTGTAACGGTCTACTCCCTCCTTTTCTCTTTAAAGGGAACGGTGCCCCTTGCCTTCTCCCTTGCTTCGAGCCCCACCCATCGGGTCACTGTCGATTTTAGCCAACTGCAAGCCAACAGTAGCCTGCAGTATGTAGCCAGATATATAACCCCGTTCACTAATATCACCGCGTATCATATGTATGTCTCTTTAATGAAACACGTGTCTGCGTCTACCATTTGTGTCATTTATAATGCATATATTGATTTAAAAAATAAATCGTTTATGGCGATAGTAAATCTGAATGGAAACGAAATAAAGAATCTTGAGAATGGACACTTTTTACGTCATAATTCATTCATTCACATTAAAATTGTTCTCTCCAGCCCCTCCCCCTCCTCTTCGCTGCAGACTCTCCACAGGGTGCTGTTATTTTGTGTCCAGTTGGTCATTGTCTCTGTATTGACCCTCCCACAGTGATGTGACTAGTCAGTCCAATGGTTTCTCTTTCGGGAGAGAATAATGACACCACACACACACACACACACATAATTATCTAACCCTCGCAGACACAAGCAATTGTAAACAAAACAGAGAAAACAACAGTTTTTTTATTATAAAAAGCAAAACAGAGATATTTTAATAAGAGTCCAAGCGGTAGTTTTCTTACATCTCTAGAATCAGAGACAAAAGGTTTCGATCTCAGACGCACGGAGAGGCACGCGCTCTCACAGAAACACGGAACACCGCTGTGGCGGCAGCATTACCGCAGACCCCCTCCAGACGGAATGACAAACTGCGTGTCTTGGCACGCGCCACAGGAAATACGACACGTGGGAACCCTCAGCAAGCAGCAGCAGCAGGGAAGAGGAGACTCGCGCCGAACACCAAGCGAACAATACAATACATTTTTGACATTTTAACATTCAAATGACCTCTACGGCTGCCTTCTAAACAGCCGAAGAGATTTAGGCTGGACCAAGGTGACCATATTGGTAACGGAGTGAATGGCTGCTGTGAGATTAAAACTGGCCCGGATCATGCTTTTTACCCACCTGAATTGACATTCAAGGCCTGTCAATTTCCTCTAATTTTGCACAAATCGACCCCCTGACCTCCAGTCCCAAGAGATTCTTAAAAAAAAAAAAAGGAAAAAAAAAAAGCTATGTAACCATGGTGACCTTGTACATCTGCATACTCGACAGTGCACCCATTTGACTAGGTATAATTCTATTCTCTGCACATTACATAAGTAGAAGATAATAGAAACATAGCTAGTTTTCTATATTTAGCCCAGAGAGAAGCCGTTTCGCCCACACAGAGGCCACATGCAGGTGACGGATAAGCTCGATCCAGGGTGACTCTAAATGAACAGACACCGACACCAATCTGCATCAAATCACCCATTCAAAGATATTGCACGGGTTCCATTCAGCGGTCATATTTTATTGGCTCAGTCAGGTCCCTGTGATTAGTTCCTCTCTTCAGATATTACTTAAACTTTATGAAGGGCAGGGCTGCGCACATTTCCAGCGCAGGGAGGTCGGCTGGACGCGTTCGCGAGCGACCCTGCCAAACGGCGCGTTTATACGGGCGCTTCTCCGTGCCCTTCACGCCCCGACGCTCCTTTCAAACCAGCACCTGGTGGTTCAGTCTGTCTGTCAAACGGGCGATTTATTTGTGTGCATTAACCTCTGTTTTTACCTCCTCCTCAGTCTTTTCCCTGTGTATATTTATCTGGCTATATTCATCCTCTCTCTCTCTCTCTCTCTCTCTCTCTGTCTGGCATGCCGCCTGAGGGAAGGAGAGGGGGAGGTGAGAGAGAGAGAGAGAGAGCGAGAGAGCAGGTGGGCGGAAGAGAGAAAGAGAGAGGAAGGAGAGGCTCCAGTGGATTCCAAGGGTAATTTGCGATATGATGCCAAATAACCTCTCCGCTCCACCCCCCCCCCTCCCCCCCCCCTCCCCCCCCCCCCCCTCTCTTTCATTCACTTTACAAAAGCCGAGTCGGCACTGAGAACAAAACGACTGCTTTCCTTTTCACTTCCTGGTGCCTGCAACCGTCAGGCCGACCTCACGCTGCGTGATTCCACAAACATATCGCGACCAAATTCGGTTATATGAGGGGGTAAGGTTTTTTTGTTAAAAAAAAAATAAATAAATAAATAATGTTAATTTAAAAATTCTAATTCGTCCTCTCCGTCTCTTAAATCTCTGTCTCTACAGTAAGTATATACAGTATATGTACACGCCTGTCTTGGCTTCTTCCTCCTTTTTTTCCAAATAAAGAAAAAGAGCGTATCCACTTCATCCTGTGTGGCCTGCCATATCCTTCTTCTGCCTGGTCTGCTGCGTCCAATCCACCCCCCCAGCCCCTCCTAGAACCCCTGCCCCCCCCCCAGCCCTTCCCAGCCCCCTCCCTCCAGCCCCTCCCGGCCCCTCCCTCTTCTCAGATGAGGGCCATTTTGTTCCCTCCGTAGCCCTGGTTCTCCGTGCTGTACATTTTGGGGACCTTCAAGATGTGCCCGTAGAGGTCCCTGCCGGCCTGCGCGGCGGTCCAGTCGGGGAGCTCCGGGACGGGCGCGGCCGGAGCGCCGGCGGGGGCGGCGAAGCTGTCCCGGTACACGGTGGTGCGGCCCCCGTGGGGGACGTGCTGCAAGGGCCGGTGCAGGAAGGGTTGCAGCGACGGCGCGGGCAGAGTTTTGGGAGGGGGCATCCTCCTGTAAGCTTCTTCATCGAAGCTGCTGGGGGAGAAGAGCTCGGACCTGCCGGGGGGGGGGGGGGAGGGAGAGGTCAAAGAGGTCGTCGGCATGGGAACCGCCAACCAAACTTGAGAGGCTGCGTGAAAACATCAGCGTCAGCATCGCCGGGGATAAAGGAGGCAATTATCGTCCCAGAGTCTGGGCACCTGAGTTACACCGTGTGAAACTTGGGTTATAGTGTGTGTGTGTGTGTGTGTGTGTGTGTGTGTGTGTGCGCACGTGTGTGTGTGAGAGACCCTGAAGTCCAGAAATATTTTTAAATGGATGCAATCTGAATGCACGAAAGACAAATGTTTAGAACAGTTAGCTGACTACCTCCTTAATTACTCATACTGATAATCCGATTAATTTTACTGTGCCCGGTCTATACAGTGCAAATGCATTACCTTTCAATTTTACATTATTTTCATATAGTAATCTGGATTATTTACTGAAACTGTAACCTGCACAAACATGCAAGAAAACCTAGCACAAAAATGCAAGGTTATAAATGTGAGCGTAAGACTAATTCATACCCTTCAGTTCCCCAACTGTGATAGGGCATGGAAGCATACCGGTATTTGTCTTATATCGCCCTCTTGTGGATCTCACCTGCCATAGCGCCTGTAGTCCGCATGGGTAGTGCTGATGCTGGGCATGTTCAGAGCAGGGACTTTATCTGTCTCAAACTGTCTACTCAGTGCCTGTGTGAAGCACAAACAAACATTCAAATGTAATTACAGACTATCTGGATCCATTAACACAAAAGGATATGAACGCATTCAAAAAATATCCACCCTAATTAAGTAGTGTCAATGGCATTATACATTACACAATACATAGCTAACAGGACCTAATTTCCTGTATAATACGCATTTGTATATATTTTAGACACGCTCCGAAACTTTTAAAAGCTGTTTACATTAAAACTCAGCTGTCCACAACACTGTCCCTCCTAGATTTCAAATCTCACAGTTCTGAGATCGAGAGTCCATTGCTCTATCCACAGCACCCCTTCCAGCCCGCCCCCTCCCCTCCCGGAGGCGAAGCCCAGCCCATTACCCCTCTCCTCACCAGCAGCGGGGTGTAGTGCTCAGCCTCCGACCTCTGGGGGGCGCTCCAGCCCCTGTAGCGGTCCTGCATCTCGCTCACGGGCGGTGAGATCATTCTGGCGGTGTGACAGTCCCTCAGCTGGGGACACAGGAAGTGGCCGTGAATTTCCAACAATTCCCCACACACAACAGGAAACGCTGACTTTCAGCCCCTTAAATGTCACAGTCAGAGGCAGAGGACTCGTCATAAGCAAACACACCAGCAGCTTTTTGGGTAAGGAACTGGCCTCCTAAAAGGTTCCTGGTAGGGCACTGCCTTGAGCAAGATATATTGCTTCAGTATATATCCAGCTGAATAAATGGATGTAAAAGTTGTGTACATCGCTCTGGATAAGAGCGTCTGCTGCAATGACATGTAGTTTTATTTCTGCAATGTAATAAAACTGTATACTAGAGGCCCCAGAGTCACCAAGGGTTCGAGAGTCAGTATTTCCTGATCCAGAAAAATCACCTCCCTAAATCACACAGAGGAGAGAGACAGTCTATAGACTAACATGCTTGTGATATCCACATACAGTATGGATATAAGGGCATAACTATGAGAGATTCACCATACTGCAACTACATTTGAAATGTGTGTACTATTACTGTTATGGTATCTATTATTGTTAATATTCCTAAAATCATTTTTAGCTTCCATCCTTGTGTGTCCTTTCCAAAAACATATGGGGTAATTGGTGGGGTTTTTCTTATGATCTGGTTTCACAGATACATATTAAGCATAACCATGGACTAAATGGGGTTTTGTATGGAGAATCTCCATTGAAAATAGAATTTAGTCTAGGACTAGGCACCTACACAGCTACCAACAGTACCTGGACATCCACTGTCTGGGCTGTTGTACATGGTTTAAATTAGGCCCCTCAGTTCCAGTGAAGGTAAATCTTAATTCTACAGCATACGATCACATACTAGTCAATTCTGTATTTCCCCAACACTTTGAATAAGGCCCTTTTCTGTTTCAGCATGACAATGCCCCCGGGCACACAGCGAGGTCTGTATATAAATTGTTTTAGTCAAAAACGGTGTGGAAGAACTTGAACTTGACCTGCACAAAGCCCTGACCTCAACCCCATCCAACACTATTGGGATTAATTGGAAAGCTAACTGCAAACCAGGCCTAATCACCAAATCAGTGCCCAACCTCACTAATGCTCTTCCGGCTGAATGGAAGCTAATCCCTGCAGAAATGCTCCAACATCTGGTATAAAGCCTTCCCAGAAGAGTTGTGGTTGTTCTAGCAGCTTACCCTATCGCCAAGCTCGTCCACAAAGTTGACGGTCCAGTGCGGAACAGCCTTTGAATACCGCGGGTGAGTTAGCGGACCCGCCAGCGCCTTCCTACCGTGCTCCAGCCTAACCAAGGAGGAAAAGTGCCCGCTCGGCGGCACTCGGCGCGGCTGACGGAGCAGCGGGGGGAGGAGGTCACCCTAAAACACCCGAGGGAGAGGGCGGGGTTAGGCCTTACTACCCAATGGTCCCCATAATGTATTAGCTATGCCGCAATAGCGGTAGTGACAAAACGATGCATTGGCTTATGTTGGATGTGAGCATCTGAAATGTAATATTGCCATTGTTTGCCATTAATTTTCGGGTCAGGTCATTTTTTAGGTTTACTTAGGGTTACAGACCCTACAGACCTCAGGTAAGGCCTCCATCGTGCCCGGCTGAAATAGCCCGCCTAGAATTGATTTAAAAAGCTATCCCGTACATATCACAGCAGCGACAAAGACAAGGGCATTGAAAAAGGACACTGGTAGCTAGCAACATGCTAAATACATGTACAAAACAGCCTATAACAACGGCAGTAAATTACATGATTGTGCTCACGTGACGATATTATTATTATTATTATTATTGTTGTTGTTGTTATTATAATAATGAAGAAGAAGACTTTGTCACATAAATATGCTCCGGCTTTTAACCTCTGCTCTGCTTTTGAACTACTCTCATTCCCCATTTGATGTTTGTAACTCGTCTACTGTAACTTTGTGTTTTATGTCAGGTCCCCCGTGCATATTTCGATCTCAATAGGGTTTTTAAATAAAGGTTAGCTAAATAATAAAGAAAAAAAGAAAGAAAGAAAGAAGAAGAAGAAGAAGGAACGCACCCGTTGACTTTCGATGTTAATGTCACTTGGCAACGGCCCTTTGTAAACGTGTCCGATACCGGTACTTGTTTGGTTCAGGCTTTGACACTTTTTATCCAACACATCCATTTCTCCAGCGGTGTAACAAAATTCCACAAAAAAGAATAGCTTCACAATATAATGTCCCAACTCTCGTTTGCAGATGCCCAGCTAACTAGGCTATGTTACCAATGTAGCAACTCAAGCAGCTAACGTAAGCGAATAAAATATAAACTAGCCTATAGCAAATAGAAGGGAAAAATCAAGATATTGTAACTGTGAATTGATCACTAGACTATACACACTGCCACTGTACGAAAAGATAACTGAAGCGTGCGTTAGCTTGTAGTTGCTTATGGTTTCGAAGTTTGTTTGGACTTTATCACCATGGAAATACCGCTACATTCGTAAGAAATTGATCTCCCTACCTACAGCAGGCGTATCAACCGGTATCAACCAATCACCTCCACAGCACATTTAAACACGTGTAGAGCTATGCGGTAGAGGTAGACTACAGCAGGAAAACTGGAAGAAATAGAACAGTCTAAAAACATTATCATTGCGCCGAGCAATCCCTAGGATGAACACGGAAACCACTGAATGGTTTGCTATGTAAAAAAAATGACGACAGTTTACAAATAAAATAAGTTAGTCAAACACAACGTTTGGATTCTGACCGTGGGCAACAAGACCAACAGTGTTTTGTTTGTTATTTTTATTTTATTTTTTATTACATTTTACATCAAATAATTACATGTTCGATTGACTGCATTTTGTCACACTTCGAATCGATGCAAAAGAGAATAGCCGGTAGGATTTAGAAACAAATAGCCTAATCACATGGTATAGGCATACAAATCTAAGCAAGTTAGCTGTTCCTTACACTACTGAGAAATTGCACAGCATGACTTTCTCATCGAAGATGATTTATCATTATTTAACGAATTGCGCGGGGCTGCCGGGTCGTGGCCAGTAGCCTATAGTAGTCTATGGGAGAATGGACTGCCATTTCAGCAGGCAGATATAAATAAGCAGCCCAGTAGGTGACGTCAGATATGACATTTTTCAGGCATCTGAGAAACAACAAAAAGTATATCATTTGAAACGTTGCATTTCACAAGTATTAGGTAGCCTACAAAAGTATCAAGATTTAATTGCGCAAAATATAGTGTAGGTCTACACGATAATCTGTCCATGTGGCCAAGTAGCCCATGTTTGTAAAACTGAATGCTGAACGTTCCCGAACACAAATTAACTAAAATGTAAGGATTGGCTTTGGCAAAACAATATATGGGGACATGCGTAGTCCAAGTCCAAGGCAGGAAAGGTGAGAACTCCTGTAATTAATTTACAGCGGGAAATCAATATCACTTCTTAAAACACATCTATCCCTAAAGAATATATCCGGACAGCCTCATTATCAAATGAATGATTTGGCTTTGGCTAAGTGTAATATAATGGGTAAGGAGATGGTCTTGCAACCTGAAGGTCACAAGTTCGATTCCCAGGTAGGCCGTTGTACCCTTGAGCAAGGTACTTAACCTGCATTGCTTTCGTATATACCCTGCTGTATAAATTGATACAATGTAAATGCTTAAAGCACAAACTAGCCTACTATTATCCTTGAGCATGATCACAGATGGGCACGCGCATTTTAAAAATCTAAATACGGCTTGCTGTTACAGCCAATCTGAAAATTGTTTCTCTGTTCATGGCTAACCTAAAAAAAGTTAAGATGGCATCTTGTGCTATTGTGGACACCAAGTTACGATGACGTCAAACTCATATTAAACTCATGCTCTTCATACAAGGCAGCTGACTTCGTATTGGGACACAACCATTGTATACAGTAACTGCAAACTTTTTAATACCTTAGACATGGGGCATTAGTATTGCTGTAATTCATGTGAACCTGATTCACTAGCTCTGGTGATTTTTTGGTTTCTGTGACAGTCACAGAAATATTTACTCTTTTAGGCGCCCTCACGCTGGTCATCACAGATCGATTGCAGAAGAGTTGTGATTACATTTTGCCTTGCTGACATGTTAGGCTATAGCTATTTACACGCTAAAAAAAAATTCCTCAGCCATTTTATTGAGAATGATTATCCATTGCCATGGCCTTTGCAAATGTACTGTCTGTAACTTGTATAGATGGTACATTAGTGACTGGATTGGGCGTGGCAGGTACAGAACAGCTTTGAGAATGCTTGATGACAAGTCATTCAGCCCCTTCCTGTTTAGCCTACTTATTTATCATCGCTACAAATTGAACCTGGGGCACTTCTAGTACAACCATTGTAATTCTTCTCATCTGGTGTCTCATTTTAAAGAGCGAAGTTGCTTTCAGGATCAGGATCTCAATGCAGACTGTTTATAAAACAACTACTCATGATCAATTCAGACATTAAAACTTATTTCTCACATAAAAATAACTTTAAAAAATACTTTAAACTACTTTTAAAAAAATGTTCAGAAATAAAATTATGGTGAATATAAAGGCAGAATGGTTCAGAGAGTGAGAAAATAAATTTAAATAATCTAACCTTTTGAAATGAAATGTGCAATGTAAGGCTTGTATACTTGAGTAAACTTTCATATTATTACACCTGACCATATACCAGTTTTATTAATAGATTTGCTCAGTTGTAAAGCTCTATGACATAATAGATCATTGAAGCACTATGGCATCACAGCACCAGTGGTTGTTTTATACCTTGTGTGAGGTATGATAAAAGCCAAGCCTTAACCATAAATATTCAGAGTCAGGCATTCATTTCATTAAAGTGAAAAGTACAGCTTGTGCTCTGGCTTCACCCACTCGGTGAAATTTTAGCAAAAGTATTAAATGTCTGCTTTTCAGAAGAACAGAGCTGGAGAGAAGAAGAAGAAGAAGAAAAACGGCAAACCTGACAGGGCTGCTGCAGGCAAGTCTGCAGAAATCTGCCATCTGAGATATTTCTGTTCCTAGTTTGATAGACTAAATTGGACTTAACAGACAGCTTGTCTGTCAGTATTAGGCAGATTCTTGGAAAATCATAATACAGTAAATCCTTACTTGGTTTGTACAGGTGATTATGTTGGTTTTCAGAATAATAAAAAAAGCTTTTGTCGAGTGGAAACTGATAGAATAAATAATTACCTTTTCTCAAAAACCACTCTTGTAGTTTATGGGTAAATATTCGTAGTGTATCACCCTTGACGTACAAAAAGTCATTTACTTCCATCTTTATTTCCCCCAAAATATTTGACCGTAAATTAAAATGTAAAGGCATCATATCATTGTGTATTGTACAACAGTAAGTGTGAATTGTTTAATGACCAATGACAACAATTTAACAATATGTGTTTACGCATATAATGGGTTGCCATGCTTATATTGCACATATGCACACACACACACACACACACACACACACACACTTTAAAATCCCAGTGCTGGCAAGCTGTGCAGCCTTCAGTACTGGTCATCCTGCTGAGATCCAGGCTCTTGGAAAGTGAAATTTCACTGGAAGATTTCAGGCCGTGTTCAAACCTTCGGGGATGACTTTCACAGCGTCGCTGCCCACTCCTCCAGCCTCTGTCCCGGCTGAAAAGAGGAAACGCATCGCCTCTCCCTGCGCCGCCGGCAGCAGAACAGGAAGCCGCCGCGGCTGCCGCGACCGCGTCGTCCACCTCCTGGCTCTTCGGCCGTACAAGAAGCTGGAGATCCTGGCGAGACTGTGGAAAGATGGGGTCAGCACCAAGGCCCTGTGGAGCATCCTGCAACAGGTTAGAGAGGGAGGGGGCACTCTGGAACAGGTTAGAGAGGGAGGGGGTAGTCTAAAAAAGGTTAGAGAGGGTAGAACACTCTGGAACAGGTTAGAGAGGGAGGGGGCACTCTGAAACAGGTTAGAGAGGCAGGGGGTAGTCTAAAACAAGTTAGATAGGGAGTACAGCACTGAAACAGTGGGGGAGGATCAGTAGGACAGAGGAATAGCCAGCTTTCTGACATCACAGGAACATCTGTCTCACACTCCAGGCTGGTCTGCTGTGCGGGTGGTAACAGACACAGCAGGCAGGAAGCAGGCTCCAGGCTCCAGGCTTTAAAGCCGTGCCTCCCCTGGAGGATCTTCCAGATGGAACACAATATGATCAAAGCAAAAATTACCGGCCATTGCCGGAGCTACAAACGGGTGTAGAGTTATCACCGTCTGTGGGTGTCTGTAGCAGGCCTACCCCGTGCTCCCTTCTGAGCACACCTGCACCAGTCTGCATACCCATCTTGGTCCCAAAAATAAGAAAACAAACTATAATCTGATTGGGCGCAACCAGCTCCAGTCCTTTCTTGTTTGTGATATCATAGATGCTATATCATGCTAGGAATAGCTGCAGTGAGCTGCAATGGAAATTCAACTATCGCTAAACAGGCTATCGTCAGGTGACCAATCAGAACATGAAGGCAAACTGCTACACCCTAAATCACACTCTCTATCGCCAGGTGACCAATCGGAACGTGAAGGCAAACTGCTACACCCTAAATCACACTCTCTATCGCCAGGTGGCCAATCGGAACAGGAAGGCAAACTGCTACACCCTAAAGGAGAGTCTGTACTGGGAGGTGAACAGGAACTGGCCGGGGTATTCCGAGGATGAACGGAAACAGCTGGAGCACATTGTGTCTCGGTAGGCCTGTGGGTCTGGCGTATCTTAATAGACCGCACGCATGCTGTCAGTTACGGTGTAATGGTGCTGTTAGTTCCCAACACAGTTTTTCCACCAGTGACAAATTTGACAAATTAGTGCTCCCAAAGCCTCCCGTACACCTGTAGCCACACGAATGACTTTGGAACTGCTAAATGACTTCACCGGTCGGCTCGCGCACTGAGGTTTTAATGCTTCTCTACGTCCTTTTCCCTGCAGCAAATTGGAATCTTTGGCGAATAGCACCCGGAAAGAAAGGTGTCTGACATTGCAAAAGGTGACGTCGTCTCCCTTCAAACTCACGAAATATGATCAACGCAGTCCTCTGGACCCCAGCTGGGAACAGGCACACCCACAGCACACTGTCTCCATGGTAACGGCTTGTATGTCCAACCCAATGCTCTCCCAGGAGGACTCCTTTGACCCCTCCCCCAAGCTCAGCTTCAAGTGCCTGAGCTGGCCTGAGGAGCTACGTTTGAGCGCGTTAGGACACCGCGGAGGCCCCCGTGAGGAGGAGCCCACCCCCCCGATCCTGTGCCCCCCCAGCGCCGATCTCGCTGAGGAGCCGCCAGCCTCCGTGGACCAGAGGGAGGGGCTAGGGAGCAAGGAGGGCGGTGCTTCCACCGGACCCGGAACATCCAGATCCAACGAAGGTGTTCATTACCATTACCTCGTTTATCACGTGCGCTTAAAGGTTAACACTGGTTCTGTGAAATCCAAAGGAAATTATAAAGGAAAAAACAGTGCACTATGTGTCGGATACAACTCCAAATCTGGGCCTCATGTTGACACTTCCATTTGATTGGCCTGTGTGACCTCACCCTGCGTTCACACAGCGAGCAACTCGGTTAGCCAGTTGCCGGAAGTCCATTCGTTCTCTGTGTAGCCGAGCGACAGCCTGCAACCTCAGCAACTTGGTAACTGAGCAACCGAAGTTGCCTGAAAAATGTTGCCCATGGTTTATCACAGTTTATGCTCCTGTCCAACCGAGTTGCCTGCTGTGTGAAAGCAGGGTTAAACATACATTCATTCCCTTGTGACTTAAAAAACTCGCTTCCCTCTTCAGGAACTGAAAAAGGGGGCGATGACCACACAGAAGTGTCTAGTGCCGTGCCTGTGGATTACCTTCAGTAAGTAAAAACTCAGTCAGTAAAATTCTTTTTGAAAACTCACCAGTCCTGTCTCGTCTCCTTTTGCTCCTCTGGCACAAACTGATTTGTAATGAATAGCCAGGTAAAGACACGGTGTGCTACTCCAGTCAAAAGGACCTCTCTGACGGAGAGCCGCAAAAAACCATGGGCTGGCTGTATTACAAACATGATGAAGACTAACCCAGGCCCATGAAGCACATACATCACAACCCAGCTCTCCCTCAGTGACATTTCACATTCACTTAGCAGATGCTCTTATTCCACAGTGACTTAGTGAAGTGGAGAACATCAGTGTTACTCTCAGGAACGCATAGGTGCATCATTACCAAGAAGGCACTGAAGACCCATTTATAATCAATATGTGTTAAAAAATCATGTTAAAAATTAATTAATCAATCAATTAATCAATAACAAATACAACTAGTGTTGCAAACAAAACGATGGCGGACACTGAGGAAAATCTGTGCCCTGTTTCAGATTCTCTCAGGGCTCTCTGTCCTCCTTCGCTCCACAGGAAGTACGCGCCCATCGCGTGTGCGGCCCAGCGGCGGCGGTACGCGGCGGACTTGCGGGCCGAGCGCGGCGAGTACGCGGCTCTGCGGCCGCTCGCGGACGCGGCGACCCAGCACTTCAGGCAGCTGCACGCCCAGCTCTGGCGTCTGGAGCCCGGGACCGGAGAGCTCTGCGTGAGGACGGGCTGTGCGGTATCGGCGGGCAGTGGGGGGGGGAGGGGGGGGGCAACCAGAAACATGCACTCCTCAGCCCCCAGTCTGGCCACTACCCCTGTGTGCCCTCATAAACCAGTGCTGTGGGGACATTTTTTTTGTGTCAATGTGGGGACATTTTTTTTTTTTTAAGTGTCAATGTGGAGACATTTCAAAAGCGTCAATGTGGGGACTTTTTTTTAAGTGTCAATGTGGGGACAAGTTAAAGGCATCAATGTGGAGATATTTCAAAGGTGCCAATGTGGGGAGTGGGATTTCAAAAGCTTGGAGCATTGGTCTTTTCTCTCACTCCAGTTTTGCTCACTCGCAAGCTCTGTGCATGAGCGGACAGAAAACAGCCCAGTAGGCTGCACTGGTCAGGACCAAAGTATAGTCAAGGGTGGGGGGGGGCATGCTGCTTTAAGGGGGGTACTGATTGGTCTTTCATTTTCCAGGCTGTGTATGATGAAGTGTGGAGGGAGTACAATCACTTGAAACAGGTAAGTTTGCAAAGAAAATGCAGACTCATGTCTTTTACCGTTAAAATAACAGATGACCAGAAACCCATTTAGCATTGTATATTTCTAACATGGATGCGCGGTCAGGGTAGGCAATAATAATACTGCACAAATGTTCATTAAATGGTTTTCCAGGGACATTTTCTGCAGTGTAAATGTAATTGCATAGTGGAAAAAAAATGCATTGTGTATATTTCAACATAGTGTAAAGGTTTTTGGTCTTATAAATAGCAGTCACCTGTGGTGAGGTACAGTATGTAGTTTGGAAGGTGCTGGGTTAGACACGCCCCTAAATGCAGAGAAGTCCTGTGCCTTTCCATCCACCAGTACACACCGGTAAATATTCTCTGTGCACTGAGTTTCTCACCAGTACACACCGGTAAATATTCTCTGTGCACTGAGTTTCTCACCTGTACACACCGGTAAATATTCTCTGTGCACTGAGTTTCTCACCTGTACACACCTGTGAATATTCTCTGTGCACTGAGTTTCTCACCTGTACACACCTGTGAATATTCTCTGTGCACTGAGTTTCTCACCTGTACACACCTGTGAATATTCTCTGTGCACTGAGTTTCTCACCTGTACACACCTGTGAATATTCTCTGTGCACTGAGTTTCTCACCTGTACACACCTGTGAATATTCTCTGTGCACTGAGTTTCTCACCTGTACACACCTGTGAATATTCTCTGTGCACTGAAGTGAGTCTCCCATCTGTACACACTTGTTCATTTTCCCAGTGCAGTGAAACAAGTCTCTTACCTGTACACACCTGTTCATTTTCCCGGTGCTGTGAAACAACACTCCCATCTGTACACACCTGTGTACGGATGAAGGCAGCAGTGCTCTGTGGATGTCCTGACAGGATGTCCCCAGTTTGACTGTTTGTGTGAAAAGTGTGTGTGTGTGAGAGAGAAAGCTCCACCCAAGAGCGGAAGCTAACCATGTATTGGGCACAGACTCGATCTCAGTGTTTGTGTGTCCGCAGTCCATTTCCACCTACCCCGAGGTACAGAAACGCTGTCATTACCTCCATGACAAGCTGGCCCACATCCAGACGCAGATCGCCCGGTTCGATCGGAGGCGGATCTGGACCTCGCAGTTCCGCCTGGACAAACGGCCCCCTGCGTCCCACAGCTTTCCGACGCGCCCCTCACGTTACTTCCACCCATAATTCCTCTGGCTGCAAAATGTATCAACAGATTGCACTGTTTCCATTTACAAAGATACACTTACCAAGCGAAGCCCATCACTTTGTATGAAATGTATGGAGTATGGCAAACATTTCAGTTTAATTTACATTTAATTAAATTTTGGCACTTATGCAAAGGATTTGAACCAATGGTTGCAGCTTCATTATTTCAGAGGAGCAGATGTGCCTGTGCTGATCCACACAGTCAAGTCTTAATTCAGCGCTATACGCTAACACCATTCTGGCTCAGGACGCAACCGGAACATTCATGAGCTAACACCTGGCAGCTAAACTCACCTTTCTCACCATTATCATGCATTAGCCGTATATATTCAAACTAAAATGTCGGTGCCACCAACACTTCTGGCAAATGCATTTCTGCGCTCTTCTTCGAACAGAGTAAAAGAAAAATGTAAATCATTTCAGTGTTTAAGACAGGCCAGTCAATTCAAAATGTAAGTGCTGTGGATGACAGTTTATAATACAGCTGTATACCAAAGTCCCAGTCGAACCTAACAGTTGACATTAAAATCAATTCAGAAATTTAAAAAATGACAGTTGAAATTCAGGTTAACTATGATTTAATACAGAAATGGCAAGACACGATTACACCCGGATGCAAATATGAAAATCTATCGGTATTTCATGGGTAAATACATAAATTAAATTATAAATTATACGGTAAATGACTGAAGGGGCGTGACCCAAACATATGCAAAGTATGCCGGGTCGCAAGCTCAGGTAACCGAGACATGATCGGGTCGCTGCTCAAGTTTTTTTTTAATTCCTCAGCGACACAAAAAAACAAATAAATAAATAAAATAAATAAAACCTGCTAAACATACCAATGCAATATACTATTTTCATTCACCAATACAAACAAGACCTGTTCCATTCAGCTCAACACTGAAAGAGCATGTGGTTCAGTAGCTTAATGTTGAAAAATTACTCAAAGTTTTTGGATGACCTTGGTAGGTTTCTCTAGTAGTACTCAGATCTGCGGATAACTGTGTTGAAACCACTGTCTAATTTGGATAACATCTGACAACAAGTCTAGATCTAACACAGCTACTTAAATTTTTCCTTTTTCGTTGCACGGTCGCTTTATCATCTGGCTTCCTATTGGACCAGAGGGCTTGGGTAGGCGGGCTTAATATTAGCTTGATTGAAGGACTAGACCAGTTAGCCTCGAGACTCCAAAGACCTGCGAGTGTAAAAAAAAAAAAAAAAAAAAAACAGGGGTTAACTAACATAACTAACATATTGCTTTACCTAAACAGTAGAAACTGCTTCAGTAGACTACTGGCTTCAATTTGCAGCCTTTCCCATGAAAACATTTGTGTTTTACAACACAAACATTTCAACGTTGCTCTGCATCACCAAATGGAAACAAAGGCTAGTCCTGCTGACTGAATCTTCACCTTAACGCAGCGGTTCCCAAACCTCTCCTTGGGTACCCAATCAGATCCAGGTATTTGCTCTGCTCCACCTCAATCACACCAGACTCAACCAACCGTGATAGTCAGCATCAGGTGTGCCGGAGATGGAGCACATTAAATACCTGGATCTGGGTGGGGGGTACTCGAGAAGAGTTTGGGCAACCACTGCCTTAAAGAAACAAAAATCACCTCCTCAGATCTACATGGGATCAGCATTAAAAGGACAGCAGTATTAAACGCTTTAAACTGTGTTTTCACAGCTCAAGTGAATGTTTTACCATCAGTTAAAGATAAATCAATGGCCAGAGACTCAGGGCTTTATTCAACCCACCTTGTTACTTTTTTGCTTCTCTCATAAATTAGTGTGCTGGGAATGAGAGGAACGGACTCATATTTTAGCCAAAATGATCTGAAGGAGGAAAGAGTATGTTTCCTCATTCAGAGAGTTCTGTGGTTGGACAGGGAGAGGTGAGACTAAAGAATCTAGCTCTGTGGTATGAGGGGGACAGGTGAGGGTAAAGACTCTTGCTCTGTGGTATGAGGGGGAGAGGTGAGGGTAAAGACTTGTTCTGTGGTTACAGGGGGAGAGGTGAGGGTAAAGGCTCTTGCTCTGTGGTATGAGGGGGAGAGGCGAGGGTAGAGACTCTTGCTCTGTGGTTTTAGACGGGGAGAGTTGAAGGTAAAGACTCTTGCTCTGTGGTTTTAGATGGGGAGAGTTGAGAGTAAAGACTCTTGCTCTGTGGTTTTGTAGGGGGAGAGTTGAGAGTAAAGACTCTTGCTCTGTGGTTTTGGAAGGAGGGAGGGGGGTTGCTCACGAGTAGCTGGTGTGCTGCTGCCGTCGGCGGGCGCTCCTCAGCTTCTCGAAGCGCGCCTCCATCTCCTCCAGCACCTTGGGGGTGTAGCGCACCACCAGCTTCACCGAGCCCTGCGCTGCCTTCAACAGCTCCACCGCCTTCTCATGGTGCTCCCCCTCCACACTCTGTACAGGGACACACACATACATATACACACACACACACACACAAACACTAAATTATTACTGCTGGGAGATCATGTAAAATACATTCTAAAACACTTGTATTGACTCCACAAGCTCATAGCCCACCAATACACCAATAATAACCATTTTGGGAGTTTGGCAAGTCAGATACAGAAATATTTGCTCTTAAAAGACATTACAGTGAAAATATGATCCATTTTTACCCATTTTTTTTTTACCACAGTTCCTGTGGTCTTACCACACTTTTCAGTAAACTGCTGTTCACACCAGCAAGAGAGGCAAATTTAACATTTATAGAGCAACCAACCAACCCCAAAAGCCGTCCACCCTCTGACCACTCCACCCTCTCCCCCCCTCCCCCCTCTCCTCTCCCCCCCTCCCTGCCCCCCTCTCTCACCACTCCGTTGACGGACAGCAGCTGGTCGCCGCGCTTCAGCCCCCCCTGCCGGTCGGCCACACCCCCAGGGATCACCCTGGAGATGTAAATGGGGGAGTTCTGCTCTTTGCCCCCCATGATGTTGAAGCCCAGCCCCTCCTCAGTCTTTGGCAGCTCTACCACCCGTGGGTGGGCGTGGCCCTCGCTGGCGGCAAAGGCTGCGACTGTGGCCTGGTACATAAACAGTGTTTTATATATATATATATATATAGATTGTTTTATAATATATATTGTAATATATACAGTTTTACTTTAACTTCTTGTTTCACATAGTTTCTTGTAAGACATGTTTGTATTTGTACGGAAAGCACTTTGAACTGCATTTACATGTATGAAAAGTGCCATATAAACAAAGTTTGATTGATTGACTTATTGATTGATTGATTGATTGATTGACTGATTGAGATGCAGTGGCCTGGGCCCAATAGTAAGTGAACTGGGTGCCCTCGGTGCACTGTCGTTACCTTAGCAGTAGCTTGGGCTCGAACCTCAGGCCCTCCGACAATGTCCAGGGTGTCATAGAGCTGCTCGTACACCTGAGAGAGAGGACAGAGGAGGGGTCAGTCCAGCATTTCAGAGCACAAACTCGCAAACTTCCAGGAGCACTTTGCTTTTCGCTGGGAAAAAGCCACCGTGAAATGTTGCCAGGCGGAAAGCTTGCTTATCTGCTAATTTGTGTGACGTACAGTATAAGATCTTGATTTTATGATGCCTAATAAATAATCTAGCAATAGCTTACATGTAAAGTTAGAACCTCCACAGTCCCTCTCCAAGCATGATTGAAGGCCATCATTTTAAACAATGATTGGTCATTCTGGCCACGAAGTACTAACACAGTTATTTATTAACTACTCCTAGACTAAGTATAGCCCTTGGGACCGACAGAAACGAGTACAACCACAGTCCACACAGATGAATCATCACCGGCAGACCACAATCCTAAAGCAACCGAAGGGATTAAGATGTATCAGTGATCTTGCTCCAAGAATTAAACTGGAATTGAGGGCCAGTAATGGCCAATGTGAATACTGTTACAGTATGGGAAACGTCCATGTCACCGCCGCCCACAGTACAGACCAGACAAGAACACGCCCAGTGATTGGATTACACTGGAGCATTCGCTAAGTACTGGTATTAGCGGTGCACGACTATGGCAGCCTTATGCTATTACATGAGCTGCTTATTCTCCCTTTCGCGATAGTGTATGTACATGCCGGTAATCACAACAACACTACTCACAATCGAGCTTTGCCAGATTTCATTGATAGAGATCCCGCAGGCGCTAAGCCGTCAACGCTACCCGCTAGCGTGTACAACGCAGCTCGCAGCGCCGACGGAGTTCAGTCAGGCCACTGCAATACAAGGACGCGGGGTGAGGAAAGGTAACATAGCTTACACACCTCTCGGATGGCGGCACAGAACTTGCTCTGAAGGACTCTCTGTAGAGCTTGCAGTTTTGGTGGGGGAAGCTCGCCGCTTCTCTGCAATCTGTCCAGCAACTCGATCACTCTGCACACATCTTTCGAGAGAGAGAGGGGGGAAGGAGAGGGAGGGAGATGGGGGTCTGTTCGCCTTTTAAATACGCATATAGCTGCAAAGCTTAACTGCAAAATGAACAGGTGGCGTTACTGTTTCCGTAAAACGAACAGAGAGGTATATTGACTATATGCACCCAACAGTTATTTTGTAACAACAGATATGCGCTGCACGTCTTCGATTGCTTCATTTTTTAAAGTGACAGAAAACTAAACGGTAGTGTTACATTAGCCTACATCGCTGTCAGACTTACGCGAGACTTGGTAAAACAAAGCGTAACTAAGAAGCACAATTATTTAACGAGCCGACCAACGGTACAAATGTATAAAGTATCAGCCAGTTCGGTCTGGATGTAGAGATATGCGATACATTTTGGAGAGTGGAATTCAGCTTCCCTCGGGTCTCAGCGCACACGTTTGTCTTGCTAGCTTGTTACTCTAGCTATCCAAATCAGTTCAGTATTACAGCATCATACTGGGTGGCTGGTGCAAACAGCCAACCAACACTCCAGAAAACACCGAAACAAGTGTTTTTATTTTATAGTTAGCTAATGTAACTGACTAGATAGCTGTTAGCAAACTGAATCAGATGTCACAGCTGACACCGACAGAATCAAAGTGATGATCGTATGCAGCATCCGCACAATACTACGTACAAATAAGGAGATAAATCGCTCCAACTACTAAGCAGGCAAGCAAGTCCCCAAGCCATTACTAGTTTATCTAAAGTAATACAACCGAGATATCTATCAGTGGGGAAAAAACAATTATCAAAAGAGAACAACTGGTTCGTTAGGTTTATATGGCTAGCAAGCTAGTTCGCTACCCTGAGCTAATCCCCCTTGTTAGCCATTGCAAGCGCTCAAGCGGGTACTATACCGTTTAATTTCTACGATTCATGAAATATTAGGATAAAATGTCAAGACGTTCAATGCGAATGTCACGCTACTGGATGTGATCTTTTTAAATGCATAGAATTTGCAAAGCTGACAAGCACTTTACATCTAGCTATAGCTACCTCTTTCTAAGCTGAGGGACTCCGTCATCGCCGCCATGTCTGTTTCGTTCGCCCATATAATACCATGACATCATTGAGAAGCCTTTGGCTGTGTTGGATGACATCACGCCATGCAAAATTATGCGCATAATCACTGCACTTGCGTGTGGGTCTCAAATGGTGGACACGTCTAACGGGATATCCCATTCACAGGTTAATATCGTAATATCAGCAAAATTTTGCGCATGCCAAATGCCACGGTTGTGGAGTACTCGTAAGCGGAGGAAGGGGAGAGACTAAAACCAGACACTGGGCGCATGAGTTCGGTCGGTTTTCTGTCCCCAAGAAGCACACGGTATCGCAAACTAGATTGCTGTTTAAAAGGGGAATTAACGGTACCTTCTTCACAAACCATGAGCTACAAGTGAGCAACGTTACACACAAACAAGACATTTTCATGCAAGTTGTTAATATTGAGATGGAAATGCTGTGACACCAAGTCGATTATGAAAAAATCTTTTCTGCAGGGCACCACTGTGCTCCCATATGCATATTTAAGGTTTTGCTGAGAAGATTACCATGCAGGCTTAAATAACTTGAGTATTCAGCTACCTGATTGGAGGGGAGCACTATAATTTGTATCAATGAAAAGATTCAATTCTGTTTCTGAAGACCCATTGCTTGAATGCCGTTTCTGAAGATTCTTCCACATAAACCCCATATCGCATTGACTACCCAATGAAAATACCAATGTGTTTCTGCAAGAGACTCAAATATCACAATTCCTTCTTGACAAACAATGAAAGAAAAATGAAGTTTCTCATTTACAGGCACCAATACAGAAACGCTTGCACACGGTTGCAACTGTCAAATAAAAAAATGCTTCTTTATTGAAGTGTGAACAAAATAAAGGGTAAAAACATACTTTTCAAAATTGACACACAACCTTTCTTTTCAGAGGGATCCAATAGGTTTGGTTCGATTCTGACCATTCCCAGAATAAAACATTAATATAAAAAGGAAACTACGCATAAGAATTTACAGTCTTCCGTTCGCTTCTCTGGGAAAGCCTCAATGTAACACAGCTGTGCAACTTATTGGTTGAAGTCTCGGTAAACGTCTGGTGAACGGCTTGGAGAGACGGGGGCAGTGAAAGCTCAAGAACTAACATTTGGTTCTACTCGACGATAACTGACAATTCATCCACACAGACAGGACACAGATGTGATTTACAGGTGTAAGTGTAGATGATTTACAGGATCGAATGCTGACGGCTAAAACCGAAGCCGGTCGCTCAAGTTCCTCACACATTTAATTTTAATATGAAAGTGAAGTACACTGTCCCATGATGTGCATGTACTGAAATGTAATGTAATGAAGCATTTGACAGGAGTCAGTAGATCCTGAAGTAGACGCAGAAGAGGTCAAACCTCCTGCCAAACGGCTTGAAAATACTTCTCACAGTAAAACCTGCACATTTTCGATAGCTTCGCCCCCGGTGCGCACACTACGTTTCGCGCCCTGACCGTTAACACTGGGACCGCTGGATACGACAGACGTGTAGCGCTAACACCACGCTATGCTACTTCCCTCCCTCGGGGGGAAAAAAGGCCTTTAAAAAAACTGAACGAAAGCTAAATTAAGAGTATCGACGAAAACAAAAACATCATTTTTAAAAGCCGGGATTGGTCAACTACCAGCTGAGGGGAGGGAGGCGCGGTGGGATGGAATCGGTACTGAGCCAGACGGAGGAGGAAGAGGAGGAGGGCCGAAGGACGCGCTTGGTTTTTCCAATCGGGGGCTAAAACTTGAGCGCGAGGTACGCACAGCTGCTCAGCTCTGTAATGGCCTGGTAAAAAACGTTTAAAAAGCAGGGGTCGCAAAATGACGATAAGACACTTACAAATCGCCTTGATGCTAGGAAAGTGACGAGCTCCGCAAAGCAGGGAGCGTTGTCAACGACTAATGGAACGACGGCAGTGGCGATTGGTGGATGCTAGTTCCTAGATACCTAGAGGCGTACATCCACCAATCGCCATCGCTCTTCTTGGGAGTGGTTGCTACCAACGTGGCCTGTGATTGGAGGAGCTCCTGTGCGTGCTCTTCCCGTCCCGTTGTTTATCCCTGAAGCCCGGCCGCCCTGCGCAGCGGGAGCGCTGCCCTCAGTACTCCTCGTCCGCCTGTGTCTCCATCATGTGACCGTTCTCGTTTGCGGTGTACCCCTCCTCCCTGTTCCACTCCGCCTCCTGCTGCGGGGCCCCGTTCTGCCCGTCCTCCTCCCCCTCCTCCTCTGGCCCGGGCCCGTCCTCGCCGTTCCCTAGCGCCTCCGGGCCCTGGGAGGCCTGCCGCTCCTCCCCCCTCCTGTCCCCGCCCCTCTCGCGATCGCCCCGGTCCCGCTTGTGCTCCCGGTCTCTGTCCCTCCTCCTCTCGCGGTCGCGCTCGCGGTCCTTGTCCCTGTGGCTCCGCCTCCTGTCGCGGTCCCGGTCCCCGCGGTCTCGGTCCCGCCCCCTCTCCTCCCCCTCGGCGTTCCCCTCGTCCCGGCCGGGGTCCCCGGGGTTGGGCTCGTCCGGCGCCCTCTCCCCCTCGTCCCCGTTCCCTGAGCCCGTCGCCCCCTCTCCTCCCTCCTCGCCTCCGGCCGCCTTCCCCCTCTCGCGCTCCCTCTTCCTGTCCCTGCTCCTGCTCCTCCTCTTCCTGTCGCGGTCCCTGCTCCTCTCCCTGCTCCTGCTCACCTCCTCGGCTCCTCCTCCTCCGCCTCGCTCCCTCTCCCTCTCCCTCTCTCTGCGCCTGCCCTCGTCGGGACCGCCCACGCCCGGGGGCCCTCCCCTTTCCCCTCCCCTTTCCGCTCCCCTGTCCCCTCCCCTTTCCACTCCCCTGTCCCCTCCCCTTTCCACTCCCCTGTCCCCTCCCCTTTCCACTCCCCTGTCCCCTCCCCTGTCCCCTCCCCTTTCCACTCCCCTTTCCGCTCCCCTGTCCCCTCCCCTTTCCGCTCCCCTTTCCGCTCTCTCCCTGGATGGGGAGGCGCGGCGCCTCCTCTCTCTGGAGCGGGATCTCCTCCTCTCGCCGCGGTCCTTCTCCCGGTCCTTCTCCCTGCTGCGGTCGGCCCTCCGCTCGCCGCCACGTTCCCGCTCGCCACCACGCTCTCGCTCGCCACCACGCTCCCTGGGGGGGGGAGGGGGAGACGGGCAGCGCTTAGCACAGCACACGTGTACACACGTATATATACACACACCACACACAGCACACCTATACACACTACACACACGCATATATACACACCACACACACAGCACACCTATACACACTACACACACGCATATATACACACATACAGGTATACACATGCACGTACAGAGGTATATACACACACGTGCACTCTACTCATTCTCTCATCCACTCACGCTCCTCCTCTCGCGCACTCCAACAGACTCCGCGGGGAAGGGCACGCCCGCACGCAGTAAACACACAGTACGCGCTCACTCACACAATTACGCTCAGCCAGCAGACACCAAACATCCATTTAACGCCTCCCACGGGGGGGGGAGCCCCAGAGGCTAAACACAGCTGCGGGGCTCGGAGGACCGCCTGCGAGCGACGGGGCTGTGACCTCACCCTCCTCCGATGGGCCTCTCGTCGTAGCGCGAGGCGTCGTCCCGGCCCGAGTGCTTGATGTTGACGTCGGGGCCTCCCCTCCGCGTGCCGCCCAGGCCGCCGCCTGCGCCGCGGAAAAAAGGGGTTAGCGCAACTCGTACACGCGTGTACATGCACACGCGTGGACGCACGCACACAGCATGCGCACACACACATGCACGCAGACGAGCGCACACAAACTTGGGAGTAAGAAAAAAAAAAAAAAAAATGGGAGTAACGGTTGATCAAAGCCTTTCTGGTTCTAGGCACTGTGCTGTAGCAGTTAAAATAAAAAAAACCAACAGGATGCTGGGATATGTAGCCAAAAGTATCGAGTATAAATTCAAGGAAGTTATACTAATCTTATACAATACATTTGTAAACAGCACACACACACACACCCATGCACACAGAGAGAGCTTCCACAGAGCACGCCCGTACCGATCTGCATGTGCAATGGCCGCAGGAACGTTCCAGATTAATGCCGGCTAACTGCGGCTAAATTTAGCTCTGAGGGGCCGGTTCTGATTCTCATTAAGCACAACGGCCTTTTCCTGCGAGGGACCCTCCCCTACACGCTGCTACAGAGGCACGCTCACCGCACGGCAAGCTGGGAAATCAATGACACTGAACCAATTACTGCATCCGTCTCACTCACACACACACACACACACACACACACACAGCTTTAAGGTTTCACCTCCAAATTCTACTGCTGTTTACATGCTACAGACTCCACCTCTGCCTTGATTAGATTCTCGATAAGCTTCCGATGACTAACGCCTTCACTTCTACAGCATATAAGATACTTTGACTGAAAAACACCACTGGTGCCTGGTTAATCTCCTCCCCCCCCCCCCCCCCCCGAATCGGCAGCCATATTCCGACAGAGCAGAAAGCTAGTTTCAGAAGCTGCACATCGACACCCCCCGTGTAAGCAGTGAAACGTCGGGCCGCGCTTCCTCACCCAGCCTGCGGGGCTGCCATCCCTTCACGGTGCGCCCTCTCTCCACGTCCACCAGCACTCTCCTGCCGTCGATCTTCTTCCCGTCGGCGTGTTTGTAGGCGGCTAGGAGCGGCGGCAGGAACCGGGATGGAGAGGAGGGAAGAGGGAGGAGCGGGGTGGGGGGAGAGAAAGAGGAACGAAACGTAGCGACGTTAGCGAAACCGCAGCTCTAGCGCCCAATGCGTCGAGAAAGGTGGCAGGGTCAAAGTTCAAGGGGAAGGGGGCACTGTAACCATTGGTCCGTTACTAAATGTGTGAAAATTCCTGGTTGCTTCTCCCATACTGTAGTTGGGGGTCAGGTGGCAGGGGTCAAAGTTCAGGCGGAAGGGTGGCACCAAAACCTTTGGTCCGTTATTAAATGTGTGAAAATTCCCGTTTGCTTCTCCCATACTGTAGTTGCTCTAGTTTGAAAAGGTAAGACTTGATATTTATGCACTGCATTTGAGTTGTGAATGTGTCTAAATTAAATTCCACTGTTTCCCAGACACACAGGCAGCAATGCAGCACCACCACTTAATTTCGGTAGCCACTGCTACAGATTTTTCCGCTGAGCTCAAAGGCGAACGTGCCCATTGGTCGAGAACAATAATTTGAATTGTATTATCTGGCAAACCGTCTTCCTCGATACTACTAATCATCCATCCATCCATCCATTATCTATGCCCACTTATCCTGAGCAGGGTCACTGGGAGGGCGCTGGAGCCTATCCCAGCATGCATTGGGAGAGAGGCAGGAAAACACCCTGCACAGGCCTCCAATCTATCGCAGTGCACACGCACCATTCACTCACGCACTCATACCTATGGGCAATTTAGAGCCTCCGATTAGCCTAACCTGCATATCTTTGGACTGTGGGAGGAAACCAGAGTGCCTACAGGAAACCCACACGGGCAAGGGGAGTACATGCAAACTCCGCACAGAAAGGCCCAAAGCCGAGATTAAATCTTTTGTCCTGTTGCTCATAGCCGGGCAGGAAGTTTGCGTGAATGCTTGCGCTCGCTTACTTTCCCTTTCAAATCGACTCGTAAATATGCGACGTCGCCAGGCATTTGGCAGACGCTCTTATCCAGAGCGACGTACAACAAAGCGTATAACCATAACCAGGAACAAGTGTGTCGAAAACCCTAGAGGGCAGTACCGTTCCAAGTGCAGGGAACAACCGCATAGTTCAACTTGGACCCTGAAGTGTTAAACTGATTAACACTAAACACAAACGAGAACAGCAACAACGCAGTCTACGCAAAAATACAAGCAGTAGTTAAGACGAGTGCGTTAACTAAGTCACCTACGAAACAGCTACCTGGTTACACAACCCTAAGCTTACGGGGTCAGTGAGTCGTCCGAGGGGAATCGGCGAGCTGGAGGGCGCGGGCGTAACCGGCGGGAGGGGCCGGCGGCGGTACTCACAGTGCATGTCCCGCTCGTGCTCGTACTCGATGAAGGCGTAGCCGCGGGGTTTGCTCGTCTGCTTGTTGTAAACGAGGTAGATCTGCTCCGGGGGGGGGAGAGGGGGCGTTGTTAGTGCCAGCTTCCGACAAAACAACGCCGCCCGTCGTAACGGTAAAGGGAAAAAAAAAGACTTACGCGCTTAACTGGCCCGTAGACTTCGAACTCGCGGCGAAGCTTGGACTCCGTGGTGTCGTAGTTCTGCGCGGGAGAGAGGAAAATCAGGTTCTGGACGCACAGCGCGATTTGACTGGTTGTTGGCAAAGACAAAATATTTTCCCAGCACTCACCACTCTAGCTACAAACAGGGTCCTGAAGGCGTCTCCCTGAGCGTTGGGGTCATTGTGTGGGTCCCCTGGAGGGAGAAAACGTCCCCACAAATACAGTCCGTTATCACACACAGCTTCACACACAGGACCTGCACTCACCTTACAGTGCAGCGACTATGGACTTAAACACATTTCATCCACTTTTAATTCAGTGCTTACATTTCTATGTTACACATGGGTGTTGGTTTCACTGTGATTTTATTTGCCAATAGCTCAATGTTGTTCATTTCTATCATGTTTGCATTCCTTTCGGCTGTTTTCAATTGCATGTATCACAGACCTCTTTATACTCTAGTTTAAAATATGAATTTCTGTTACTTTTCTTGTGCAAACATTTCAGCATTCCCGCTTCCGTTTGAATACTGATGTCGAGAAATAAAAAGGAACACTCCCGTCTACGAGATTTTCATTGCGGGTTGCTATGGATACAGTTTTTCTCCTGCCTATCACTTGTCCAAATCCAGAGTAGTTATTGGTTTCCCCTGCAAACAATGCCTTTGAGTGAGTGCAATTAGTGCACAAGACCCAACCAGAGAATTCAAAGTCTCTGTCCCTGCAGGATTTGAACAGGTTTCAGCTGAGCACAAACACTGTAAGCACACACCACTTACTACAGTCAGACTCATAAATTAGTTCATTCAAAATTCTCTGAATTAGATTCAATTATTAGACTAACTCTTTTAGGCATAAGATCACAAATATGTGATTAGAATGTGCTTAACTGAACATTCAAATGCTGATGTCACAATCGCTCCTGGTAACTGAAAGCCCTAGAGTTCTAGAACAGACTCTGAATTTTGAAAAAACCTACTCTTCAAAAGGTTAAATTGCAAAATATGGTTTGCTTGAATTGTTTCCTTCAAATAACCACAGTTGGTTAAAGCAAGGTTTGGTGAAACACCACCCAGGGAAGATATTTCGGCAGCATTATATTTGCTTTACACATGGTCCGTTTTCACATCCCCCCTTCACACACGTTCCCTCTTTACATTACATTACATTACAGGCATTTGGCAGATGCTCTTATCAAGAGCGACGTACAACAAAGTGTATAACCATAACCAGGAACAAGTATGACGAAACCCCTAGAGAGAAGTACCGGTCCAAGTACAGGGAACAACCGCATAGTTCAACTTGGACCCTGATGGTTAAACTGATTAACACTAACAACGAGAACGGCAACAACGCAATCTATGGAAAAATAAAAATAAATAAAAATACAATAAATAAAAATACAAGTAGTCGTTAAGACAGGCGCATCAACTAAGTCACCTATGAAACAGCTGCCTAGTTACAACCCTAAGTTTTAGTCATTTACAGGGGGGAAGGGAGGGATGGGGAGAGGTGCAGCCTGAAGAGGTGGGTCTTCAGTCGTCGTTTGAAATGGGTCACAGTCTCAGCTGTTCTGACCTCCACAGGGAGGTCATTCCACCATCGTGGGGCCAGAACAGACAGGAGACGTGTTCTGGAAGTGCAGGTGCGAAGAGGGGGAGGTGCTAGGCGTCCTGAGGTAGCAGAACGGAGGGATCTGGCTGGCATGTGGGGTTTGAATATCTTGTGAAGGTATGCTGGGGCTGATCCCTTGACTGCCTGTTATGCTAGGACCAATGTTTTGAATTTGATGCTTTACACACACATCCCTCCTTTATACACATCCCACCTTTACACACATCCCCCTTCACACACGTTCCCTCTTTACACACGTCCCTCCTTTAGACACGTCCCTCCTTTGACCCGCCCTTCGCGCACGTCACACCCTTTACCCATGTCCCGTCCTTTACACACACATCCTTTGACTGTTGTGAGCCTCCCAGACACAGGTGGCGCTCATACTTACAGATCTGCAGTTCGGTCTCCAGGACGGTTTGCCTCCGCTCGGCCTTCTCTCGCCTCTGCGACACAAACAAGCGTTAGTACCGTTCCGCTCACTCTGTCACCACGACAACAGAGACCCCACCCCCTTCTCCGGCCACCTACCTTCCTCTCCAGCCTCTCCTCCCTGGTGGCGGCTTTGGTTGGCGGGGGGGCATCTCGGGGATCCTGGGGAGATGAGAAATGAGTCGCGTCCACATACCTCTGCTTTCGACAAAATTCACCTCAACAAAACTAGCCAACCTATGCAGTGACACAACATTGAGCCATTTGGCTGTCTAAGAACAGACAAAAAGAATTATGAAGCAAGCCTTGCAATTCAAAAAAAAAAAAAAATGTTAATGTTCTAAAACCTACAAAAGCCCAAACACTGAAAATTCAAAGCATCTAACAGAGCCTTGGCTTTAACTGCAATCAGGTGATTACAACAGCAGACTTCCCTGAGAGGATAGCTTTATTGCTCGATGTCTTAGTTGCGGTATATTACAGCGCAGGGCATGTAGGATTGACCGGAAGGCGTTTAACGGCTGAAGTTCAGGTCGCACTCGGGTTAATTACCGCCACGTACCTCGAAGTGCCTGATATACGGGGCAATGCCGCAGTATGGCTGATTATGGTGTTTCTCGTGGGGCAATTTCTCCAGCTGCGGGAGGAATGGTATCGGGTCTCTCGGCGCAAAGAGCGCCAACAGGTTAGGGGGTAGAAACTGTGTCATTTTTCACCTGCAACAGAAAGGTTAAATGTGTTCAGTTTTACTAAACTGGCATAACATAAGCACGGCTGTTTCTGAAACGGTTGCAGATTGAGGAATGTAACGAGGAAAATGAGTAGCTCCCGAACTTAACATGTCACAATAAGAGGCAACGTTACTTAATTCCGAGGTTCAGTTTCAGCAAGATTGCTAGGACCATGAGACAATCATCACAGAGAGTGATATAATCGTCACATTGTAGACAACTATACAAGCAGCACACATTTTCATCGTCCACAGACTTTCTACATGAAGAATGTATATATGGGGGCCACAAAGTAAAGTTCCTTTAACTGTTCTTACTGTCTCACACCAAGGCCATCTTACCTAGCCATAGGTTACCTTGGCTAGTGACATAGCTTGATGCAATACAAATTTTGCGAATACAAAAAATGCTGAAATTCACCACGAGTGCCGACTAATGATCACATTCGTGTAATTAAAACAAACGAAATTAACGTAACCTTATTTATTCAACGTCTGGTCCGGGGGGTTTTGTAGGGTTACTACACCAGCGCTGAATGTTGGCTGTCGGACATAGATTAGCCACAAACAATCGATTGTTGTGAAGCTAGCAAGCGCGAACTACCTCGGGATTTGTTTCATCTAACTGCAATTTAAGTTACTGTAAGTAGTTAGTTAGCTGGCTAAACACCATACCGTCAAAATAAATAAATACAAATAATTCGATTGCTAGGGTTAGGCTAGCTTGCTAACCCGGTTTTGCAAACACACAAACGTACGATTGGCGGTGTACAAAGTTAGTCTTGATACTACTAGTCTAAAGCAGCTACCGGACCTCGTGTTCCTAGTGTTAGCAAAAGAACTAGACTATACAACGGTGGTTAGCTTAACTAGTCTAATCAACTTACCGTTTTTAGCATTCAGTCTCTTTATCCGCCCGGATGATGACAAAAGCCGAAATTTAATTAAAATAAAGCGCGATGGGAAACGCTGCAAGCAACAAAACAGCTAACGTTAACTAGCTAATTAAGCAGAGTACCTAGGAAACCAGGTCATTCGTTAGCTAGCTAGCTTATTATAACTCTATTGGTAACACTTGCCGCGTTTCTTCACGAATATTACTTGTGTTTCGGGCAACTAACTACCTAGCCGCCTATTTAACAGTCCAACATTATTTCAACGTGCAGCTCTTCGGACAATAAAAGTTAGCTAGCTAGCTAGCTTGCTAGTTTCTCCTTCCTCGTTTAGCTAAGGCTAGCTAGCTAAGTGGCGCGAGAAGCACCGCCTCTTTTCGAGATATCAGCTCATGCAATAGCAGATGCCAAGAGAAACATTGACGCCACCTAGAGCACCGGCGGACAACTCTATAATCTTCACAGCTAGATAAGTGCCTGCAGTTTAGTTTGTTTCAATGGAAAATTGCATTTCGTTACCCAGGCGGTCAGCAAACAGCATGTGATTTCTTGCTGCAGACTTACGCACAGCTTTCATACACTTCATTTTGTATCATTGCACACTGGGATTGATGAAAAGCCAGGTAAATCTTGGTGAGAAATTTGTTTCAATCGTCTTCAAGTTCCAATTTTAGCAGACCTCTGGAAATAACATGTGCATTCAATTGGAAACACACTGCACTGCATTTATGTTGGTGATATTAGTCTTCTGAAATATGTCACACAAATGTGAAATATATTTTTAATCAAATGCAAGTTTTTCATTTTAGATACAAAAATATGTATCTAGCCTGTTAACCCACAAAATTATACTGAATTGGAAAATCTGTTCACCTGGAAATGTGATCTCAAGTGTTAAAACCCCAAACTCCATTTATATAACCATGGTGCAGATTTATATGACCCTGTGAACTAATTGTTAACTTAGTATATTGATTGATTTGACTTTATAATTTGAGTAAATGTCTTTGGATAAGCTTGTGATACCACACAAACATGTCACTAAATAAAACATACAAACTAAATGGTCATACTTCACATACAGAAATTCACTTTGCTTAAAAAACAAAACTGTGGACAATACTGCCAATAATAGCAGCAATAAATTTGACTGCTTGCATATTTGCAATAATTTCACTTTTTATACCTATTATAGCTGAAAAAGAGGCAGGATGAGAGGGAGATAAATGGAAGACTAGATCACATGACCAGATGAAAAAGGCATGGTGAGTTATAAACAGCGTCACACCAGCTTCCCCTTAGTCATTTTAAAAATAAAAAAAACTTAAAACTGGAAAATTATAATCTGTAAAGGAAATAAGACTCTGGGTTAAAATAAAAATTGTACCACCTCCACAGATGACATGCACTCAACAGGACTTAGGAGCAATTACCATTACACAAATCAACACTCAGTAAAAATATGGCAGGAGTATCTTGGCATTTAAAAAAAAAAAAAGTAATACCTCTTCCTTTTCCCACTTGTCCTTTCCATATCCGGTATTATGAGTATAATGAAGCATGGCATCTAATTATAATTCCTTAAAGTACTTAGTTTCTGCGCACACCAGCCACCAGTATCTACAGAAATTAACCATGTGACCACATTTAAATCGAGCATTTCCTTTATTGAAAACAGACATAGTACAAGTGAGCCAGAGTAGTAACCCAGACAACTCGAGTCATCAGCCTTCAATCTCTGCCACCCTCTAGAACTTCTGGAACTGTTTCTTAGCGCCGGCTGCCTTGGTGACCTTGAGGACGTTGAACCTGACGGTCTTGCTGAGCGGTCTGCACTCCCCCACGGTCACAATGTCTCCCACCTGCACGTCCCTGCAGAGAGAAGGGTTTCAGCATCATCACCACCACCACCACTGCCTTCCATTCTGTGATGACATCATACCCACCCACCCAATCAACAGCTTCCAATGCCTCAACACCAAAACTCATTCATAAAGGAACATCCGCCGTGTCCTCAGAGCTCATTAAACTTTCCAGCAGCAGTGACCGCGCAAACGACAGACAACCGCCAGGACTTTATCAAGTTAAAATTTTGAAAGTGGCTGAGCTGCATCAGTGTTGCCATGAGGCAGTGTCGTCAGAGCCGAATGCTTGGAAGACCATCGTGAGATAAACATCATCTGCAGCTCAGGCTTCTAGGCTCGGCTCCTGGCAGTAAGGGCCAAAAGCATAGAGGCAATATGAATGCCACCCCTCAACTGGTTTAAGTGATATGAACAGATGGTGGCGATGCTCACCATATTATATATGATTCGACAAGACGATAAATAAGGTCTAGTCATTTTCCTGCCACGTCAAAAGCAGCAATGTCCAAACTAAAGCAAACCCTGACCGATTAAACTATAATTAAGGTAGGTCAGGATAAACCATCACCCCTCCCATGGCAGTCTGATATGTGCATGCTCTAAAGCAGGGGTCTTAAAAAAAGGTAACCAGGAAGCAGGTGCGTGCAGGGAGCTGTGAACGTTAGCGGTCAACCTTAGCCACAGCGGCTAACTGCTGGGGAGCAGCTAACGCAGGAGCGCTACCTGAAGGCGGGCGAGAGGTGGACGGACATGTTCTTGTGCCTCTTCTCGAAGCGGTTGTACTTGCGGATGTAGTGCAGGTAGTCCCGTCTGATCACGATGGTCCTCTGCATCTTCATCTTGGTCACGACACCTGGGTGAACATGGGAAGGCGTCAAACCACACGCACAATGGGCAAAACATCAAACCGAAAGCAGAAACGATGCAACGGTTGTTCACAACTCAAGACGGATGCACTTGCGTTTATCAAATACACTCTGGACACAAGTATCTGCCACGTAACATAACATTATCTAACCCTATCTGAACGTTGTGTTATGCAATTATGGCAAACCAGACACCCCTGTTGGTGCTGCAACTCATCTGCTTATGCAGATTAACGAACCGAAGATCATCTTTATGCATGGTGAGACCGTACAGATTGAGCCTGCACTTAAGGACGACGTGTGCGGGGGTCTGGGCTGCATCAGTGTTGCCGTAAGGCATTGTCGTCAGAGCCAACGGCTTGGAAGACCATCGTGAGATAAACATCACTTGCAGCAGACAAACCTACAAACCAAGATTTCCCCTGGTTCAGTGACAGGTAGCAGGGTCACTGACATCTGTCAAAGCACCCTGATTTTCTAACTTTGGCAATGGTAAGAACAGCTTGTGAAAATGGTTGAGGGAAGTGGGAGTGGTCTAGGGAATGGCCCTGACTGTGGACGGCTAGCGGGGGACTGACCGGAGAGGATCCGACCGCGGATGGACACATTGCCAGTGAAGGGGCACTTCTTGTCGATGTAGGTGCCATCAATAGCCTGGGAACCATTAAAAAAAAAAAAAAGTCTGAAAACAGAAACAATCATTCCCCTCCACTCACACCTGAAATAAACTCTGCTGCAGATACATCCTCAAAACTGTTTCCTACACATTGAGGTCAAAATAACCAAACTGTCACTAAAGTTTCAATTCAAGCTCACAGCAAATGAGAAGAGACAAATTCCATCAACATATTACAGCTTCACAAACTGACGCACGTCATTATAAGTTAAGGTACCTGTGTGGATGGAAGCTTTCTTAAGCCAAAGCAAACGTACTCTGCTCAGACTTCAGAGCTGCATCAGTTTTGCCATTAGGCAGTGTCATCAGTGCCAGAAGCTCAGAAGACCATCGTGAGATAAACATCATTTGCAGATCAGACGAACCTACACTCAGTTTTGACTACAATGACCATGTTTCCTTTACATGTTTGTTGAACAAGAATAAAACCAAGTTGACTAGGTATGCTTAGATCATACATTTGTTTCAACATTACAGAAGCCACATCAAAAACATTCCTGAGTTCACACCAGTTACATTCCCAAAATTTAAGGAAATATTTTTTTTAAAAGACTAAATGGTTGGTGCAACTTTACACGACCGCGTGGAATTTCCTATTTCCAGCTAGATACTTCCTCCACGCTTCTGAAAAGGTACTGACACCCAGCATGTTATATCTAGGCTGCAAAATTGAATATGTGCATCAAGTTCTGTTAGTGCTGGGATCCAACATAATAGGAGTCAGACCAGTTTGTCACAGTGAACTGCATGCCCATAGGTGAGGTGGATATGCCCTAACCCCAACATGGTCAAAATACAGCAGAAATTTATTCAACAACTAAACTGTCACTAATTAAACGAAAGCATTACTCAGAATGAACGGCTCACCTCTCTGGGCGTCTTGAACCCCAGGCCGACACTCTTGTGGTAGCGGGGAAGCTTTTCTTTTCCGCCGCCCTCACCCAGCAGAACACGCTTCTTGTTCTGGAAGATGGTGGGCTGCTTCTGGTACGCCCTCTCAGTCTGTAAACACAAAACCAAAACTCATCGGTAACACAGCGCAGAACTTGGAAACGAAACGCATGGGCCTCCGTAACCACTGTACAGCGAATATGACCAAGGAGGTGGCTAGCCGGCTAACCAAAGACGAGCTGCATCAGTGTTGCCGTAAGGCGTTGTCGTCAAAGCCAGTGGCTTGGAAGACCATCGTGAGATAAGCATCATTTGCAGCAGAAATGCAATATTCCCCTACCTAGAATTGTATGGATAACTTTAAATCATAGTTAGTTTCACTGTCAGGCAAGTTACCCAACTGGCCTTGTCGGGCCGACAGTATTAGCTAGCGAGCGTTTAAACGTCACATGGGCTACAGAGATAGCCAGTAATGAGTTTACACCTAGCTTCAGAGTTCCGCTTTTCGTAGATGTTCCAGATAATGTGAAGTTTATTAAAGGTTTGCGTACTGGGATGTGGGACTAGCACGGTCCATTTGACGATACGTGGCCTGTTAGCGAGCTAGTTGCGTTAATATCCGCTCCACATTTTCAGGATGAGACACGCTGCTCAATTGTACTACGCTAGCAAGTTCATAATGCAGCAGTATAGCATAGTTTTAACGGCTGTAAATTGCATATATCGATCGATTATGTATTAGTGTTAATTATTTTAAGATCGGAGCTCATCTGTAATAAATATTTCACAGGTATTTCAGGAAATTTTTGCTACCACGCCGTAACACTGAAAATACCTGTGCGTCCGCCATCTTTGCCTGCCGAGTCGTAAAGAGACCCTTGCATGCGCGCGCAGGGCCCAAGACAGCATGGACAGGAAATGACGTAAGATTTTCTAGGCGGTCCCCAGGAAGGTGGGATTAATGACAAATTTGTGTTTTATGGTTATTTGATAGAATGTAGCTACGGTCAGACTACAACGTTAAGCACGCATATATGCAGGTTCTTCGCATCAAACTGAACGTAAATGACCTGAAAGCGTTTTCATATTTCCACCTTCTCCTTATGGCATAAAAGCCCCCAGGATGCGCTGCAGTAACAGGAAGAATTATGCCTCTAGTGGCTGAACCCTGTATGATTTCTAAACAGTAGGACCCCTTTTGCCTCCAGAGCTGCCCAAATTTGATTCAACAAGGTGCTGGAAACATTCCTTCGGGACTTTGTTCCAATGCTGACTTGTTAGCATAACACAGTTTCTGCAGATTTTTTTTGCCACAAGTTCATGCTAGGAACTTCCCATTCCACCTTATTCCGAAAGTGCGCTGTGGCCTTGAGATATGGGGACTGTGCAATATACTGTACTGTCATGTTTGTGGAACTGGCTTGAGATGATGTGTGCTTTGTGAAATGGTGCATCCTGCTGGAAGTATCCATTTGAAAAAGTGTAGACTGTGGCCAGAAAGGGATGCACATAGTCAGCAACACTGCTGAGATATATTGTGAAATTCAAATTATGCTCCATAGGGAGCCAAATGTGTGCCAAGATAGCTTTACCCACAGCATTACACCGCCACCAGCAGCCGGCAGTTGACACAAGGCAGGATGGGACCATGAATTCATACTGTTGACACTAAATTCTAACCCTACCATCTGCATGTCACAGCAGAAATCGAGATTTGTCAGACCAGTCAACTTTTTTCCAATCTTCAATTGTCCGGTTTTGGTGATCACTTGCCCACTTGCCCACAGGTCAAGAGACACATGCATTCAATGATGTAAGTTTGAGAGTTTCCTTTTTGAATTTTTTGATCTTACTGAATGCCAATGAATGCTCACATGTCTATTGATCCGCAGATACAGATTGGACACTTAGCAAGCCAATTTTGCACTTGAAAATGTGAATTGCAAAAATGTGTCTTATTGCAAAAAAATACACATGGAAATTGCAAGCATATCTTTGGGACCGATATAAAAATATGGGGTATTCGTGCAAAAGGGAAAATATTTATTCACAAATATGTATGCATTTGTACCAATGACTGAACATTAATTTAAATGACAATATACAAGATACAAGTTGAAAGATATTTGTGGATAGTAAAACAAATTTGTGGCTTGTCTATTATTTATGGATCATGATACACGCATTTGTCAATAATTCTGAGACTAATATCTCTGCATATGTTTTTAAGATGCTGGGCTCATTACTCTGGCACCAACAATAATACCACAGTCAAAGTTGCTTAGATCATGCATCTTGCCCATTCTAATATTTGGTTTATCAAACAAATAAACCTCTTCACCATGTCTATATGCTTTACATATTGAGTGGCAGCCACATGATTTGCTGTTTGGAGGAGCAGGCTATTTGTATTAAAGAGTAGGTGTGCCCAATGAGAGGTGGAAAATCCAGGTTCAGGAAGTAAAAAGTCTTCCAATCACCTGGATTTGCTAACTAGCACACTTCTTCAGCACGAGGTAGAACTAATTAGTGAAATCAACTGGCTAGGTTCACGGGTGGAAGAAATGCATGGCAGGGCTTTTAGTTTCTGACCCCTGGACTTTCCACCTAAAAAAATGGCCTGTGTGTGTGTGCACGTGTATGTGTAGATGTATATGTATATACCAATCCCACAGTCAATCATTCTCCCCATTGGACATTTAGCTACATCTGCCAATAGCAACATCTGATTTTGAACGTAGCCAATTGCAGGATACTTGGATACACAGACAAAATGGACATATACGGAAGTGCACATGTTTTAAAAACTTTGCAGTCGCCATCTTTGTTTTGTTTGGAAGCTAGCTTGTTTACTAACTAATAATTGCCAAACAATCAAAGCTATTGCTTTTACAGCAGTATAATCTTTGTGGGAATCTCATTATGTATTTCTAAAATGCATTCTCTATCATTTCACACGTAAACCCCCATAATATCATTTCATGACTACGGATGGGTATAATTTTAATTTTTACAATATCCGTGCTAAAACAATACTTTTGAAATCTGAACTGGTAGTTTCATCTTCTTTAAAATAAGGAGAAAATGATGACATTAAACAACATCTGTTTTATTGCAAAGACACATCCCATTGTTTGAATCCTTCTGGGTGAAATACAGCCACACTACAGTCGTGCTGAGTGTAACATTAGCTAGTTTGATAATCAGTCCACAGAGTTTAACATTAGTAAAGACGGCACCAAAATTAAACACCAAAGTCGGTGTTGAGTTTCAGTCTGGTAGATGTTGGTCGTATGGGAACCAGTGCCATAGTGCTACGGGGTTTTGGGACCCAACCCTGTTCATAACAGTTACATGATTACAAGGTAGGCCCTAAAATCTTGGACTGAATACTATTGCAGGCTTCGCCCAGGTGAGTACAAAATCTGTTTCCAGTGCACAATCTGTTGCCTTCCATACCGGGCGAACCCTTATTGGATAAAACAACTTTGGTGCATTGTTTTGCGCATGCATGCATACAAGTTACTGGAACGTTAGTTTACTTAGTAGCCTTTGTGCAGCTGTATTTTCTATGAAGGTAGCTAACAAGGCTAGCTAGTTGATAATATGAGAGTGATAAAGCCTTGTTAAATTTGATTCAGTTCATATCATATTGGCCTTAATTTCTAGTCTTTCTACAGTTCACTTGCTTTAGATAACTGCTAGGCCTTCCATACAGTCCATTCTGCAGTTCCCTTGCTTTAGCTAACTACTTATCTTGAAGACCTTTAGCCATTTCCTAATGGTGAGACTGTTCAAAACATATCCTTTGTGAATAACCACAATTATGTATGCTTCGCGATGTTTCCAATAAGGGGTTGATACGTATGAATGACACCAGTACAGCAAGCGGAAGGCAACAGGTTTTGCATGGACAACATATTTTATACTGACACCCGGCCAAGGATGTTCTTGGCTTTTGGCTCTTGCCTTTCCTTGTTCTGTGAGGCTGCAACAACGACATTACATGTAGCGATCAAATTGATCAAGAGCATACAGGCAAGATGACTGATGGCCAATTTCACCGTTAGTAAGTTTTTATAACTTGAATTCCTTATGCAATATTGATTTTCAAATTATAACAGAATGTTCCATACATATCTTTAGGTTAAGTTATAAAAGGGGAGCCATATGGATGGTTCATTGATTTTCTGAAAGTGACAATGGTCAAATTGACTGCTCTGCCATTTCTAATGTTAGCTACTTTTTAAATCAGGCTACTGTAGCTTGCAAATGGCAGGTTTCTAAATGAAAGTCAGCTAGGTCTATAGATCATAGACCAACATACTGTCACAAAAGTGGGTGGTTAGGACCCAAAACTCCAAACGGAATTGAAACGAAGACTTTACTTAACAAATCCGGAACAAAAGAAGGGAACAAAAGGCCTCGCAGGGCAACTCAATAAACACAAAGAAAAACTTCAAAACACAGGAAACAAACAAAATCCAAAAATCCAAAAGCACGTAAAAACGGAATGTGGGCAAAAACACAGGAAGCTACTCTCAGGAGGAAACACGCAGGGCAGAAACACAATCAGAAGCACACATAAGGATATAGCACCCGAGTCATGGAAGACAGCACGTAAATAGACAAGACACTGACGAGACACAGCGGGGCACAATGCACAATCAGGCCACAGAGAGGGAAGGGAAAACGAGACAACAAAAAAACAATAATTGAATAATTGAAAACAATAATACAATTAAACAGGGTAACAGAACAGAACTAAAAACTGAAGTGCCGCCATCTGGCGGCCCAAAAAGGGGAACGCAGACAAACCACAGAACCATGACACATACAAACAATTAGCAGGTCTGTCATGTATGCAATACCTAAAGTTCATTGTTTTTGGTGTTTTCACCGATTTTCACTGAAAAATATCCAGATTTTTTAAAAGGAGTTGATTGGTTGAAACTGATTTTCACCCGGATTTTGTTTCCATGCATCAAATGGTTGTTCCTGTTTGCGTGAGCTTATGTAAACAGTGTCCTCTTGAAATTGACCCTTTGTCAAGCCCCGTTTTAAAAAAAAAAAAAAACAGGGCAAATTACATTAAATAATTTAGAAAATCTAGGGTCGCATTACTTTGGAATAGACCTTGTTTAATTTGTGTGAGCTAAGATAGCGAATATTGTTTGTTGTAACATGGCTTCATTTTGATATCAATACTTTTAATGGCAGGCCTAGATATTGTAAGTGTTATTTAATTATTTATAGACAGTGCTTTGAATCCATGAATAATTTGCCATCTTTGTACGCTAAAATCATGTTTTTGTTAAGAGATACGCTACGACACTACCCTTCTCACGCTGTTATTCGTTTGAATAGGCCAGGGCATAGTCATAGATTGTTGTCAGCAACCTCAATTTCACATAGAGTTCTGTGACGGTAAATGTCACATGACCTTAGTTTAGGCGGAACTACAGATTCCGAAAGGAAAAAATCATAATAAGATGGCTGCGTTGTCGGGAGGAAGTGGTCGGGGTAAGTGACAATATGTATTAAATAAATTGGTTACGAACCGGAATACTGAAATGAAACATCAGTGGGATTGTGTATACATCAAATTGATTGATTTATCCCGTATTGATCTCATGTTTAGTTTTTTTTGCTGCTAGATTGCTAGCTAGAAAATAAACTGACGTTAGATATCGTCATGCAGTGGCTTATACCAGCTGAAACATGCCCATACATATTTAGCTAGCCGGACAGTAAATCGGCTCACGACGTAAGGTAAACAGGTTATAGCGCTAGATATGTGGGGACATTTCAGTGTCATTTTCATTTTTGTTACCATGTGAGCTAACCCTTTATTGTCTGGCTAGCCGACATGGAAATCAATTAAATATTTAATGGACGTTAGGTAGCTAAGTTAGATTTTCTGATTTCCGCCGTTTGCTTCGATATCAATGAAATCGTTTTTTGAAAATTGGTGGTTCCAGGCCAATTAAATATCTAGTACATGTGTAAAAGAACGCAAAACTAAAATAGCTTCGAAGATCGGGCGATGTCCAATTCTTTAAGCAAATGTTGTCCTTTATTCTTGACATCTGAAGGAAACTGCTTAGCCAACTACTCGCTTTCTTTTTGCACTGTCATTGGTCATTTAGTTAGTTGATATGTTTCTGTTTGAGTGGAAAATGGTCAACCAGGATTTACTCAAAGTTTGGACAGACTAAACAACTACTCTGATTAATGAATTGCAAAATTACGATGTTCCAGTGTATAGCAAACATACAGCAGTTTGGGTGGTAAACAGCTAGCCTGTTAGATGCTAAATTAGCTAAGTCTATTGTACTTTCGGCTTCCCTTTGTAGACCGGCAAGAGAAGGATAAATGTTCTGTACAAATGCCAACTGGCCTGAAATTCAGATCTGGAAAGAATCTGAATTGGAACGACAGAGGCATCAGTAATTACTTACTGGAAATGCCAACTTGGTTCCATCCTGGCCTTAAGCTGATTTGGAGGTGGGCAAGCTGGCAACAAGATGGTTGAGACAGCAACCGTGCCGGCAAGATCATGTCCAGCTGGTGGACCAGCTTGGTACAAACAAGGGACACATCAGCAAATTCTAGATGATATTCAGCTGGAGCAGAAGCTGGTTCCAGCAAGATTCCATCTTGGGCTGGTAGCTGGAATTTTCATCAAGGCTCCCCAAATGCATATCATTTATCTGTGTATGCTTGGTGGCTTAAATAAATACTGGTTTTCAAAGTGAGCTGAAAGATTCGCAGGGGCTTGAGAAAAATCGCAAGAGTTATTGAAAGCAGCTCAAGTTAAACCACAAACTGAGCTGCTCAGGAATTGTTGTCCTGAGGATGTTTCTTATTCTTTATAGCTGTTCTTATTCTTGAATTTAATAGACAAAGTCAAAGAATGAGAAATCCCAACGACAACTTCAGCAAATATGTAGTGGATAATTTAAAACAGAATTTAGCTTATAAATTCTAATTAAGAGTTATTTTTTTAACTGGCCATTTCTCAGATGGAGGCAGTGTGCTCTATGTAATTTGCCAAGTTGTTACTTGTGTAAAATTATTTCTTTGAACCTGAAAAATGCATAATAACACTGGAAGTGTAATTAGCTAAATTATAATTATTTTAAGAGGAGGTGTGACTGCTGGTAAAATGAACCTTACATTCTTATCTGCTGATGTGTAATAAACACTCGTTGGAAGAAAACTGAAACTGAAGCTGGGGATGTTCTGACTTTGCAGTTATCTGTGTGACAGTTTGGTCAATGCGTTTGCAGTTCCAGGAAGTTTATGGGGGGGGGGGTGCCTAATAATGTAAAACATACTCATGCTTACATTGTCAGAATGACAAGACAAGAATGTAATCAATATGCGTTCTACTAGCTGTGTACATTTGTGGTGTCACTCTGACACGCTTATGTTTTCCCAGGGAAAAGCACAGAGCAGGTATTAGAAGTTGGAACAGCCTTACTGAAGGAGTGAGTACACTTTTCATCCTGTCAGTGTGCCTCATCATATCCATCCATTTGGTCCGTTTGCGAGGGCGGTGCAGTGGGTTCGAATCCCGGCCTGGGCCTTTCTGTGGAGTTTGCATGTTCTCCCCATGTCTCCGGGTACTCCGGTTTCCTTTCACAGTCCAAAGGCAAGCAGGCAGGCAAATTAGAAAGAGTGTGTGAGTGAATGGTGTATGTGCCCTGTGATAGATTGGCGGCCTGTCCAGGATGTATTCCTGCCTCTCGCCCAATGCACACTGGAATAGCACCCCCGCTACCCTGCCCAGGATAAGCGGGTATAGATAATGGGTGGATGGATGGATGGATGGTGCGTTTGCACCCTCATTTGAATCTGAGTGTGTGCACTGTGGCTCTCTCTAGCTTGGTGTGGTCATGTTTACTGTACGTCATGTGATGTACTGTAAGTCATGTGATGTGCTGTCCGTCTGCCATACGCGCCCCGCTGACGCTCCTTGTGCTGCGCCCCAGCTTCATCTTCGAGCGCGTGCGTCGCTATGGGGACGAGAACGCCGTGGTTACCCGCAGTCAGCTGGGAGGAACCGAGCTGTGCGACCCTAACCACAAGAAGCTGGCACAGTGCCTGCAGCAGATCGGAGACGAGCTTGATGGGAACACGCAGCTGCAGAGGTGAGGGGGATGGGAGGGGTTTCTGCGGGTAACGAACCGGGCCCAGTGTCAGACTGGCCTTGTCAGCTGTTGTCAAAGGAGGGGGGTGCAGGTATGTCCACAATACTGAATTATCCCGAGGTGCAAGATTGGTTTGTGTAACCTCCTCTGTTGTTTAAAAAAAATGACACTAATGTACTGTGGACAGTAAACAAATAACACCACGTACAGTATGTTTGGTTTTTGTAAAAATAAATTGTAGTGCTGGGAATTGCCACAGGAGGGCAGTATAGTTTAATGACCTTAATAACCCATGTGTTTTTCTCCCCTCTCTATTTGCTAGCATGATAAACGATTCATCCCTGAAGCCTTGTAAAGACGTGTTTTTCAAGGTGGCCTGTGAGATCTTCTCAGACGGCAAGTTCAACTGGGGCAGGGTGGTGGCGCTCTTCTACTTTGCCTGCCGTCTGGTCATTAAGGTGAACCTTCGTCTTTTTTTCGTATGCAAACCACTGTTTATGCTGGTTTTCATTTCAAGCATAGCTGAACCAGAGCATTACCAACGTAAGGCCGTTATGTCAGAAATAGCCCTGTATTCTCAGAGCCATAAACAGAATGTGTGGTTTTACGCACAGCTATGTCAGGAGGTATACCGAAGTTGTAAACAAGTGTATATTTCACAAACTGATTACCAAAGACCATAAATGACCACTGAATCTTGAAAGGGAAATCTCTATGCCTAAAAACAATGGTAGGATTGTGTGTTTATTCCATATCTAGTGGTTGATATTGATTGTAGAATGACGTGGTATAATCACACAAGAATTTCACTCGTTTATTTCGCTATATAGTGAGCAGTGTTTTTTCACTATTGGCATTCTTTCAGCTTATTGTTTGCTTTATCTTGCTGCTATGAGGAATACAAATTTTTGGTGGTCCAAGAATAGTTTTATGAACTCCCAGATAGATTGTCCAGTTTGTGTAGTTGCAAATGAGACTGGGCTGGGGAGTCTTTGTTAAATGGACGTACCACGTGACAATGGTGGCAGTTAGAAACTCCATATTCAGCATCGTTGTAGTGTATTACTAAAGCCAAACAACAGAGTTTGTTGTTTCGACTCATAGTTTGGTTGCAGGTGCAATGAATGTCTGAGTTAAGCAATCCCAGGATGCCTTGGTTTTCTGGCTACTCGAGGGGCTTGCGTGAGGGGATTTTAATACGTTGAAAGTTTTGAGTTAATGTCAAAACGGTAAACCTTATATCGTGGTTTTTTCAACTATTGTCTGAAAATCTGGACACGGCCAAACCCAGCATGCACAGTGGGTCACAGCAGGGACTGCAAAATGGCTGCTGTAGAAGGCAGCCAGCCGATTGGCTTACTCGGGCACAGTTTCCATGGCTCCCTCTTGTTCCGCCAGGCGCTGGTGACCCAGGTCCCGGATATTATCCGCACCATCATCAGCTGGACGGTGGACTACATGCGGGACCACGTGATCAACTGGATCAGGGAGCAAGGAGGCTGGGTAAGCTTGAACCCCCCCCCCCCCCCCCCCTTCACCATCGCTGAACGGGCGTCACTGCCTGCATTAAAATTCTGGGTTATTTCTTGTGGTCATCGCTTGTTTTGGTTTTACGGTGAGGACATCTCTCTTGTCGTCCGTTTCCCCCTCAGGACGGCATCAGGGCGTACTTCGGCACCCCCACCTGGCAGACAGTGGGAGTGTTTCTGGCCGGAGTCCTGACCACAGTCCTGGTCATCCGCAAGATGTGAAGGCTGACAGCAGACAGCTGGAGGGGGAGGGAAAGAGAGAGAGAGAGCAAGCGAGAGAGAGAGAAAGAGAGGATGCGAGGAGAGGAGAGGAGTGCTGAGAGAAACAGAGGGTCTGGGCAGCCTGTCCAGGAAGAGCACAGCGCTGAGGTCATCACCCGCTGCTCCTGAGTATCGCCAAGCTGAGACCAACTCTGTCACGCGGTTACTGGGAGAGAAAGACAGGGAGAGAGAGAGAGAGAGAGGGGAGAGATGAGGGCGACCATGTGTTTATTTCTCTTTTTTGGATGAAAGACAGGGAAGATTACAATGGGCCTGTTACTTTTCTATCTGTCAGTCAAAAGCCAGGTGTTCATTCACGCACTCAGCCGGGCTGGTCAGCCGAAATGCACTCGGACGACGAGTTTCTGTCGTCAGCCGTGAAGGAAGGAGATACTTCATCTCCCTCGCCGACTGCCATAGGGGGAGACCGCGGCGCCCGGCACAGCCCCTCACGCTCAGTCCTCTGTCACCTTCCTCCCGGACTGCCCCTGCCCGTCCTTACTCCGACCCCTTCCCCCTCCCCTTCTCAGTTCTCGTCCCGGCCCCCACAATGCACTTTGTACCAGCCACACCCAGCAAGAGACCTTTCCTGTGTGGGCGCTTCGAGATTTCCTGTATTTTGTGTGTATTGAAGGTACTCGTAACATGGACACCATGGGTGATCCGCCTCGCTGTAAAACACTCTGCCTTTACCTCTCTCTTTGCAAAACAGTTATTTCACTTTAAATCAGTGATACAAAAAAATTTTAATTACTCTGAGAATTTTATTATTATTTTTTTTATTTTTTTTTTATTTTGTGGGGGTTTTTTTTCTTCAAAAAATGAAATCTTATGTTGCCAGTGCCTTCAACCGTGTGTTTCTTTAAATATGACTTTGATATCTCATTGTTTTTCATCTTTTGTACTTTTGTAAGAAGGTCCTCCACAATAATCACCCTTTGAAGTGACAGACTGGTTTTGTATGTTGTGATAAGACAATTAAATTTTTTTTCTATGGATTTGTTTGTTGTTGTGAATATGTGGCACTGTGAAACCTGTACCTCAGAGATGCTAACAGATGCTAACATCGTAAGACACACTGGCAAACCTGGCCTGGAGAAGCTAACAGATGCTAACATCATAAGACACACTGGGGAAACCTGGGCCTGGAGATTATTTCATAAATGAATCACATTTAAGCAGCTTCACTTTTAACCACTACATATGTCATAACTCCTTGCTTCATTCCACGGCCTCTACCTTCGATTCGACAGCCTAAGCAGTGTTACCATTATGTTGGGCGGCTTTTCACATTCATTGGCGCTGCTGCAGTTCCTCCTCTGCCTATTCCCCTGGTGTCATTGCACCTGTTGGTGGCTATCTCTAAACTTTACTGTGATATAGACCGCCGTGTCTTTTTATATTTTAATCATACTGAGCATGAAAAAGGTGGAGGCGTACTGAACGTAAAGCCTAGGTATTGTTTACTGTTGTGTCTTTGGTTGAGGCTACAAAGTTCAAAGAGAACTTTGCAATGGGCAATAAATGAGCATCATATGTTTATATGGTGTTGAAACTGAACTTGCCTGGATATAGCTGGGCGATGGTGCATAGGGAGAAACAGGTGGCTGAGCCGTGGGTCTGCATTAGGTCTGATACCCGTGTGTCCTGTGTCGTGAGGGGACAATTTGACATTCCAAATTACGAAGGGAATTGGATAGACACAGACCCGCTCTTGGCGCTTTTCGCCTCAGTACATTTAGCGCCGTGCCAACACCGTGCACAAAAACAAAGGTTGTTAGAGACCCATGGCAAACACTCGCGGGGACGGAGTTTTCAATCGAAAGAAACTGTCAAGCGTTGGGTTGGTATTACAGTTCCCCCTGGGGACACTAGATGGGGTTTCAAATTCACCCGTCTATATTACGCCTTTAAAATTGACGGGGGGAGATATGTGGGCCAGTCAGGTGATAAACACGCGGCGGTGTAAAGTTTGAAGCTGCGTGTTCGTTGAGAAGCTGTGACTAACGTACACGCTGACCGTGAAGAAGTCAAATGCCCGTTCAGTTGGGGACAGAAGTGATCTGATTCAAATTGCAGCGGTCTCTGTTGGAAATCTCTCGAAGCGTCAGCGTAATTATAAGTAGAAGTACACGGTCCGCATGGGCAGCATAAGTAAAAGAACACTGCACACTCACACATTTTAGTGGACACTCACACACTATCTTCCAAATAAACGGAATAACCTCTATACTCATATATCTGAATCCATGTCAGAACCCATGAGAGCTGAATAAACACATTTTTTATTTGATATCCTGGAATAGCGGAACCACTATTGTTTAATAAATCAGGATTTGGAGAAAGGGGAGGGAAAATGGAAGGGTTGTAACCACAATGGTTTCATGCTGTCGGCATTAGTTAACCAATCAACATCGACGAATTTTGATGATTCTAACAAAATAAAGATTCCGTAAACGACTGTGGTGCGGCCGAAAGAAACGCCTCCAGGGGGAGAAGAACTGATAAGAAAGGGTAAGAAGGTTCGTTGGGCTGTTCCGCGGACACCACGGCTTTGTACTCTATTTACTTGAGAATAAAGTCTGATATTCTGAAGATTCTGCCTCATCCTCTTTATCTAGATCAAAAAGAAGAAGAACTTTGTCGACTGGAAACCACAACATCTCCAACTTATTTTCCATGGCTGGCACATTGCGCTATCTTGACAAAGTTGTCATAGTTACAGGAGGGTCAAAAGGAATTGGTAAAGGAATCGTCCAAGTGTTCGGTAAATGCTATGCAATTTATAGACTGCCGTCATGCGCCTGAATCGTGTCTTTTATATTTGTTCCCAATTTAAAATTCGTTAAATAACACGATGTTTGTTTGTTTTTTCAGTGAAAAATGGGGCTAAGGTTGTGTTCTGTGCTAGAGGGGGTGAGTGTCCTCGCGCTATTGTTCTCACTGCAACAGAAGAATAACAAAAATACATTCTTAAATTAAATATATTCTTGCACAGAACAGTATGCATTTAATTGTATGCCCAAATACATTATGCTAATTAATTTAAATAACTTTGCAATTTTAGTTTGACAGACGATGTAGAAAGTGAATCCTTAAGTTTGTTGTCTCTTTGCTAGTGCAAGCAGGGCAGGCGCTGGAAGAGGAGCTTAACAGCACAGGTCCCGGAACCTGCCTGTTTGTGCCCTGTGACGTCACCAAGGAAGACAATATCAAGGTGCGACCGTCTCACAGGCGCAAATTCTGTCCGTCCGTCTAAAAGCGGGAATGACATGGTCTCGCGACTCTTCAGAACGTCCCGTTAGGGGTCTGATCATCTCCCTTTACAGTTCTGAGCTGGGGACTTCCTCATGGGGGTGTCATAAGGGGTAAAGAAACTGTCAGGTTTCTGTTCCGGTTTTCTGTCTTCCTTTTGGGCCGCCAGATGGCGATAGTTCTGTTCCTTTTCCCTGTTTAATTGTATTATTGGTTCCAATTATTCTATTGTTTTTCAGTTGTGTCTAGTTATCCCTTCCCTCTGTGGTCTGATTGTGCATTGTGCCCTCCTGTGTCTCGTTAGGGTCTTGTCTATTTAAGTTCTCTTCTTCCCTGACTTGGGCGCTGGTTCCTTGTGTTTTCGCTTGTGTTTCCGTGTGTGTTTCTGATCGTGTTTCTGCCCTGTGTGTTTCCTCCTGAGAGTAGCCTACTGTGTGTTTCTGCCCTTGTTCCGTTTCTACGTATTTTTGGATTTTCTTTGTTTTCTGTGTTTTGCAGTTTTCTCTGTGTTTTTTGGAGAATTGCCCCGCGAGGCTTTTTGTTCCCTGCTTTTTTTCCTGTTTTGAAAATTAAAGTCTTAGTTTCAATTTACCGTTTGGAGTTGAGTTTTTTCCCCTCACTCTGCGTTTGGGTCCTAACACCCCATATCCGTGACAGAAACAATCCATATGATGCCCCAGTCTTCCTGTAGATGCCCTGTCTGCATCAGTGCTTGTATCAGGAAGCATTGCGGTGGCTGCTGGTCCATCATCAGTGGTCTTAGTGGATTGTGGCCAAGACCCTGGTGAGCCACAGGGTACTCTGTTTTGCAATCCAATCATGGATGCTCACTCTTATTTTTCTCTCTGGTCATACTTAGTGCCAGAACCACATGTTGAAGGTGTTTGGTATCTCATATGGTGATATTTCGATGGCCTGTTCAACAGGATGATGGTAGTTGACAAATGGAGTTAAAATAATTTAATGTGAAAGCACAGAAAATCTGACAGGATTGGATGGTATTAGTACATCAATCCATCTTGCCTTCCTGTGTTAGTAAACTCTTAAGTGTCTGCAAAATGCAGTGGTGTTCAGTGCACTGTTGATAACAGAAGTGTTCAGTGCAGTGAGCCTGTTTATTCTGTGATAATTGTCTCTAATCTTTAATCTTTGTGTAGAATCTGATCTCCGTGACAGTTGAGCGCTTTGGTGGAATTGACTGCCTGATCAACAATGCAGGATGGCGTGAGTGTCCTCCTCAATGTATCTGTGTTTATTTGTTGCAGTGTCCAGTATATGTGTACGTACCCTGCATAATATGAAATGGCTGTTTCAGTGCCAGTGTTAATGTACCATTAACAAACTCCCACAGTTTGGGGTAATAGTTAGAGCACTGGGCTTGTGACCTAAAGGTTGCAGGTTTGATTTCTAGGTGGGACACAGCCATTGTACCCTTAACTGTACTTACTTAACTGTAAGTGTGTACTAAGTAAAAATGAAAAATCTGTGTAAGTTGCTCTGGATATGAATGTCTGCTAAATGCTAATGTAATTAGTTATGTGTCATCATAACTTAATGTGTACATAACCGCCCCCCCCCCCCCCCTTCTCTCACTCATCAGACCCTCCCCATAAGCCCATCGATGAGACCACAGCTGAGGAGTTCAGGGATCTGCTCAACTTCAACCTCATCAGCTACTTCCTTGCCACAAAGGCAAGACGCCAAGCCAAGGCTGCCTGGGGGGGGGGGGGACCCTGCCTGAATGGACTGGCTGTAGGTTACTTTCTGTCAAGTGTCAGAGCTCGGGAGCTGAAATTGAAGGAGATTGCTGATAATTTTGATAATGAAGGCTTATCAGATGCCTGTCAAATGAGTGAGTAGATAAAGTGCTTTTCAAGGGGATTTGTGTTGGGTTTCTGATGGTGCCAGCCTGTTAGAGTTTGATTTGGGCCAGTGTGTCTCAACAATTGTTTTTTAAAATTTTATATATATATATATATATATATATATATATATATATAGCAATGAGGCAGTGCTAAATGGTAAACCTTGATCCTATTGTGTAATTTCAGATAAGGATAACTGTACTCCACGTGCGTTACTTAAATGGTTAGTTCACATTTTTAGACCCAGGTCCACTGAGCTACCCACCACAACTTATTTGATACCCAACTTATGTACGCAAAGCTCACTCTGTTTGCCGTTAGCTTTGTTTGCCAAATAACATCGATACTGAACGATGGCCGTGTAAATATTATGATACTAAGCAATGCAGGCTGGTAAATGTATGCACTTTGAATGACCACATGCTGTTGATATGGTAAGATGAAAAAACACAGGACCATGTTACTCTGGGAAGAAGCAATGCTTTGGAATAAGGCTTGTTTTATTTGTGTGAGGAAAGATAGCCAATATTGTTTATTGTAACTTGGCCTAATTATGATATCAAGTTTTAAAGGCTTACAGAAAGTGATTTGTATGTCTGAGCAACTTGCCAGTTTTGTACTTTGAAAATGTTTTCCTTCAGATTAATAAGAGACTATGACAGGAGAGTGGAGGTTTACACTCATGCACATTGACTAGAGGGAGGTACATTAACATCATGCTGAACGTTAGCACGACACCGCTAGCTGTATGCAGAGCAGTTACTCAGTGTCTGTGAAAGTTCACAGCGGTTTGCCCAGCAAATACTGCGCCTGTCATCTGAGTCTCCAGCTGATTCAGTGTTTGCACAGCAGTAGCCTTCAGTCCTGCTCTCTCTCTCTCTTTCTCTTTCTTTCCTTCTTTCTCCCTCCCTCCCTATCTTTCTCTCTTTCTTTCTCTCTCCCTCCTTTTCTCTTTCTGCTTCTCTCTCCCGCTCTCTGACGCAATGCAGAAAGAAATGTGCTTTATTTGCATGAACTGAAAACCTGTTTTGCGAAACCGTGATGAGTCTCTTGTCTCTCTCAGCTGGCCCTCCCCCACCTCCGTTGTTGTCAGGGAAACGTCATTCACGTGTCCAGCCTGGTGGCCTCCATTGGCCAGAAGCACGCTGTTCCGTACGTTGCCACCAAGGTGCGTAGCGCTGACATCACTGTCCTTTTCGCTAGCACTTCACTGTGTCACTTCACTTCCAGCCAAAAAGGCTCACCTTCCCTAAGCTCTTTATGCCACCAGCGTACATTTCCCCATCTAGAGAATCAGGAATTTGGCTCTTTAGTCATCATGCTTTGACTTCCATATGCATTTATGTAAAGCAAAGTATCTGCATTCACTTACAGTGTATTGTATTTGTCTACCGAACAGAGCATAATAATGTGTCTCTTTACTGCTCTGTGTTTGTGTTCAGGGTAAAAGAGCCCTTAAAATGAATTGTATTAATTAGAATAAAACAAATCACAACACCCATGTAGATCTGCTGGATCCTAAACTGCTGAATTGTGTGTTGTAGTCTGTCTTAACTCTTGCGCTGAGGTCTTCACTGCCTGCTGTGCACTATGACTGTGCTAGATTAAGGTGTACTATTCATGCTTTTCCACAAGGGGGCGATCGTAGCTATGACTAAAGCAATGGCCATTGATGAGAGTCGGTATAACGTGAGAGTCAACTGGTGAGTTTGATTGCAGTTCTGCCATCCTGCCCACTGTGGCCCTGTCTTCTGTCTATCTCATTGCATATCATTGCTTTGTTATTCATTCATGTTAGTATTACCATACTTTATAAAACTATTTCCTCTGTTAAGTCCTTAAAGACACAAAGAGCATGCCCATGTTAATTTTTTTAATGTAATTGTTATATGGAACCCTATAATTAAAAGCTCTTAAAATCTGACCCATGCATTGGTATTACCTACACAAACATAATTGCTGATTGTGGTTCAAGGCCTGTGCATGCAGATATTTTCTGTTGTTGTTTGCAGATGTTCTGAATGAGGCCAGCAGTTTGGCTCCGTCACGTGACCTGGAAGGATTTTAAACCCGTGTTTCAATTATTGTAATCCAGGGCTCCCTGTAGGCACTCAAAAAACACAGACAGTTAGCTAATCATACAATAGAGTGGCTAATTGTGACTTTTCAAAATACAGTTAGTTGACCTAATAAGAGAGAGTGATAGAAAGAAAACTGAACGTGGCTAGATCATCAAATGCACTCGCTATGAAAAGTATGTTCGAGCAAACATGACTGCCTGGTGTAGTGCACACAGGCGGATTTATTTCACTTGCAATTTAACAATCAATTCGCACCAAGGAAATCCTGCAGTTAAAACACACACACACACACACACACAGAGAAAGGTCTGAGATGAACCTTGTGGGGGATCGTCTGTCAGTGGGGGTAGGAGCAGCTGGATAAGCGAGCGTGTCATAAACAGCGAGCCAAATCCCTCACCTCAACGGCCCCAGCACAAGAACCACAGCCCGCTTCTTTGCACAAAATCAACACAAAAGATCAGAACAACTAATGGTGCATTTGCATCACAGACAGATCAGCTGATGGGATTTTGTTTTTTTTGTTCCCCGCACATCTTATTTCTTTTTTAAGGAAAGTGCTGATACACCTTACTGCAGGGGTTCCTTGATCTTATCCAAGCAGTTACACACCTGACTTTACTAATCAAGTTGCTCGGCAAAGACTCTAGTGGTTGATTAGTAGAATCAGGTGTGCAACTTCTTGGTTGGAGTTCATTTGATCAGTTAAAAAAATTAACCTCTATGTAATTTTTTTCAATATAGCACAATAATTACAATATGGCCATGGGAATCTTATTCTTCATGGCATGTATAGCTATATTATATGACCAAAGGTATCAGGACACCCCTTGGCCTGCGGCTGTTTTTCATGGTTTGGGGTAGGCCCCTTAGTTTCAGTCACATTCTAGATGATTCTGTGCTTCCCCAACATTTTGAAAAGCACCTAACTAAGAAAAAATAACAGCTTGTTGAAACTACGATTGGGATTTTGGTCGAATGAAAAGACATAAACGTGAACCAAACGCGAACGAGTGATTGACGTTTTCCCGACTCGGAGAAAACGAAGACCCGACATCACACTTACAAGAAGCATTGGATTACTTGGGATTAAACATACTCTCAGTCTCAAGAAATGTGTGAGCTGGCAACAGAACCGTGGGTTATTTTTAGTAGGTCTGGGCTGTAATACCTTACAAACAGTTCCCCAACTCGGTCCCAGGTCTTTGTGTATGATCGAAAAACTTAAAGGTGGAAGTGATTGATTCTACTATGTGCCTACATGTGTGGCTCACTGACCTGTATAAAAACTTACACAGTGAATCGGTGTGGCCGCACGTCACCTGCATTCAATTCCTGTCAGGCTGTTACCTTCTACATTAGCAATCGACTTCTAGCAACCAATCCGGTATTTCAGAGGGTTAAAAACAGGAACGTCACAATTGAATGCTGCAGTACTGCAGTTATCAAAGATTGTGTGTTTTAAATCTGTCGCTGTGGTTCACTTAAGCCTATGTCTTTATTGTATGAAATTTCTTACAGTTCACTTCAAAAAAGCGATTACACGCAACTCGGCCAATTCGTGCTGCATCCAGAATCCCAATTTCTCCGCTCGATCATCTGACATAATAAGGTGTTCTTGTGTACCTTCCTTGGTGTGAAACTCGAAAATCCCCTTGAAAGCAGTAGAAGAATGGATGTGAGATTAGATCCGAAAGTAGTGGTAATTATCAAGGAATATTATCGCGGCGGTGTACTTGGGATAATTGATTGACACGCCTGCCGGTTGGCAGAGGGCTGAAGTACATGTCAGAAAATTATGAGTCATAATGTGATCGGTCACACCCAAATATTTCATATATTTCATACAGGCGTGGTGTTGGTTTATTCTAAAATGTAAAATCATCTACCTATTTTTCATGACCTTACTGCTGTTTTTAAGCTGTTAGACTATGCATTAATGCCATGTATTTTCTTGTCAAACACTGTGCCTGTACTTGGTCTTTCTGCGTGCGTGTCACTGTCAGTATGTCAAAGTCCAGCTAGTGACTAATGTAGCTATAGGCCCTTATTTAGATATTATAATATTTAATAATTTTAAATATTGTTTGAGATTATATTATATTCTTTTTATAAAATGATCTGACAGCGCTAGATAATTCGTATGGTGCTAATAAGCCTGTTTGAACCTGATGAACCTTTTGAGTTTTTCAGTTCCAACCCCCTCATGTAAATGCACAGAGCTCCCTCGCTGGATCCCCTCCAGTCATACTGCCACCCTGCCACACCTGTCGGAATTGCTCATGTGCGAAAGCATTGTTTATCCAGCCTGCATGCTGTCTTCCGGTTCTCTGACCTGATCTAATGTACATACAGAAGCTGTTTATACCGGTAGTAGGGAAAAGCGCTAAGACTAAATTACTTGGCAACTCAGACAAATACACCAAACCCCATCAGAAAATAAATATGCATTGCTGTGTCTATCAATGGCAACATGTTGTGAGTGGGAAAAGTGACTTAAATTTGATGGTCCTGATAAAAAGAAATGGTGACTGCCAAAGCAAAGCCTTGTTTATATGGTCCTGTACTGTTAGCCAAAGATGTTCCAGGTACCTACAGCATTTTAAAAGGCTTTTGAATTTGCCAACTGACAACGTGAATTGGTGTGAATCATTTATGCTCTCTCTCCTCCCCCTCCCCCCCTCTCTCTCTCTCTCTTTGACAGTATCTCTCCAGGTAATGTGATGACTCCCCTGTGGGAGGAGCTAGCCTGTCAGTCAGGAAATGCAGCTGCCACCATCAAAGCAGGCGAAGAAGCTCAGGCAAGCACACAGAGAGACAGGAACAGAGGGATCATTGGTTTTATCCGAGCGCATTTACAATTATGCAAATATAACCAGGCTCCCATCCATGAAAATTAGATAATAATGTTCTCAATATAGCATGGAAAGTGAGCTGTTTTTTAAAAACGTTCTACGACGTGGAATTTAATTGGCTCAGATGCAGATGAGCTCATTCTTTTCTTCTCCTTTTCCTCTCCTCCTGACAGCTGATTGGTCGGATGGGAACAGAAGCCGAGTGCGGATTGGCTGCCCTGTTCTTGGCTGCTGATGCCTCTTTCTGCACTGGGGTGGAATTACTTGTCAGTGGAGGAGCTGAACTCAACTATGGGCACAAGAGCCAAATTAGTTGATCACTGGATGCTGTGAACAGGCCCAGAAGCTTAAAGGGACAGTCTGACTTTTTGGAAAATTTGCTTTGACAGAAATGCACCGTCCAGTATCTCGAAAAGCTGAGTTATTTACACTTGCATCTTGTGTGTTCATTCCGAGTAAAAATAAGAGTAGAAAAATAAGGTCTTATTTGTTTTAGAGGCAGCTAAATTCAGAACTATAATTGACAGTTAACCAAGTATCCATCCCCTGGGTGCAGTGATTAGTAGCTGTGCAGCGCCACTGGAAGTTTGGGGTTGCCAGGGCAGTATTATGGGCTGCAGTGGGAGCGCAAGTTTACAGTCAGTGACATGCAGTAACCTGGCAACCCCCAACTCACACTTGCATTTCCATTAGCAGAGCTAACGCTGCTTCCATCTGCGGTCATTCATAGAGCTAGCACAGTTAGCATGCAGCCTGTAGATACAGTCTAAAACATGTTTTACAGTACGACAGGGATGAAGCTGGTATCAATCTTATTGTCCAATTATGGGTAAGAGCCAAAAAGTAGGACGGTCTCTTTAATGCAATGATAGAGGTGAGCAGGGCTGATACAGTTACTCAGTGAGACAGCAAGTATGACTTACACACAGATATGAAGATTAGAAAACTCACAGGTAGCTTTAGAATGATTCGAAAGCAAATTTGGAAAAAAGGTGAGATGCTTTTTTCATTGATCTGCCTCTAAGCCAATGAAATCAGCCTGCAGACAAACTGCTTGAACCTTATTGGTTCGCAAGAGGCTTGCTGCAGCATCTACCTTACATTACATTACGTTACATTTAGCTTGCGCCTTTATCTAAAGTGATGTACAAAAGCATGTAGTGAATAAAACGTCTTGGACTGTTGAGGGCATTTGCTTAAGGGACTCTAAAGTAGACTAACGGAATACACTATTAGACTGTTTTCACTGGCAACTGTTTTTGACCAGGGAAGTTGCATATACTGGTGATATGTCTCATGTGTAAAAATAGCAACATGTTAACAGCTGGATATCAGTACCAGGAATGTATGATAAGTTTCAGAAAGAAACATGACACGTCACCTGTATATTACACGAGTTGAGTTTAAAGAGAAATAAAGTGATGCAACGCTACACTTTTATTTTACCATTCTTCTCTACTATGTGACCTGGAAGGAAAACCAGTGGTTTACCTGTGTGTACCTGTTCAACAGATAACCATAGATTTTTTCAACAGTTACTCTGTAAAACGTCCCGCATTAAACAATGTGAGTTTCACAAGCCAGTAATTGAAGAGGTATAAATGGTGGATTGACAGAGAATTGTCACTGAAATTATTAAATGGCAGCATTACTGTCCAATGACGTGTTGTTATACAATGTGTAGTGTTACTTTCTCACATGGACTGGCCCCGTTTTGCAGTGTCACACATTTCTGTGTCACTTCGCCTCACCACGTCACAATAAATTGGAATAGCAGTGTACATGTCATGGATTTTCAGCGATTTACACAAATGAATGGATATTGGATATCTAAAATATTTTATATCTTGCGGGTAGGGGTGGGCATGGGGGGGGGGAGCCTGAACTGATCTCCTGGACCATTTGATTTCCTGGACCATGTGAGACTTTCACTAATTTCTTTGCTGGACGCTACTGTTTAAGATTTACAGGTTGTTCTACATTGAATAAAATGGCCACCATTGCCTAATCACAATCTAGTGCTTTGAAATTGTTTTGCAATCTACATTTTATGAGCCACAGTCATAAAATGCAGATATTTTAGGCACTCAGTCAGAGAAAAGAAGCAGAAACAGACTCTGGCCAAATACAGGTTCAGTAACCAGCAGTGGCCGTAGAAAGAGGAAGACACGAAAACCTGGCAACCCAGAAAGGAGTGTGTGTGTGTGTGGTCATGGCATGACTGAGGAACCAGAAGCAGAAATGCACTTTCTCCTCCAGTGTGGGGGATCTTCCTCCCTGTGGGAAACATTTCAAGATAAAATCATAATTGCGTAATATTTCCTGAATTTTCCCACTTAAACCCTGAAGGGACATTCAAAACTGCAATAAAAAAAACAGGAATAACTGCAAATGTTGACTTTTATTCATTCATGTATGCCAACTTTGGCAATGTGTGGCAATATTGTTTAAATAACTTTCATGCCAGTAAAGCTATTTGAATTGAAATGAATTGGACTGAAAATAATTTTGCACCATGTGCTCTGCAAATAAAGGGTTTTATTCAGTAAATTTTGGACAGTTATATTTTAACCATTTAGCAGATGATCTTACCAGAATTACTTATACAGTTTGAATTCTTTACATATAATCCACTTAATGTAAAAATACACCAAATTAATACATATCTTAAAGTTTTTTTTTTTTTTTGGGGGGGGGGGGGGAATTCAAGAGATTTTAGGGTCATGAACCCCCATGAGAAGCTTTTTTTTTTTTTTTTAAATCACTCTGAAATGGTTCATTCTGAGAGGAAAAAAAGTTTACTTTATTCAGCCATTTGCAAAACCAAAGATGGGTATGTTTCAGCAGCAGCTGAAGGTCTGTACACTAAAATGTTGTACATTTTAACAGCTAAATACTTATTAAAAAGGTTTGTTGAAAGTGTTTGGAATCACACTAATGTTGAAGTAAAAATATGTTACTGAATATGAGGTCAGATGTAGAGATCATATTCAACTAAAATCTTGATGGTGAATTAAAGTTAAACTATCAAGAAAAACATTTCTACGCCAAATAAAGACATCTTTTTTTTATGTTTTACTTCAATTAGCTTAAACGTTTAATCAACAGGACTCAAGCAGAAATTGTCTAGAAGGGAAATATTCCAACTACATGAACATTGTAAATTCATTTTAAAACAGTACTTGAACTTGATTAACATTCAACAGCTTTGAATCCTCTTAACCTTACATTTCACAGTTGGGATATAGCTTTCCCAACCTGATGCAGAAAATGTAGCCCAGTAGTATATTAATAGTACAGTATAAGTGTGCAGCTAACGTCCATCCAGAATCCATCCAACAGAATTGCCTATGAAACGGCTTTTACAATTTTGGTTAAGGGAGACGACACTCCCCCAAGTTCAACAACAGTTCAAACCCTGTTCTAGTGCATGGATGGGCCCCATGGTCTGGTATCTGTTAAGGCACTGTTCTAGTGTATGGATGGGCCCCACAGCCTGGTATCTGTTAAGGCACTGTTATAGTGCATGGTTGGGCCCCATAGTCTGGTATCTGTTATGGATGGGCCCCACAATCTGGTGTCTGTTAAGGCACTGTTCTAGTGCATGGATGGTCCCCATAGTCTGGTATCTGTTATGGATGGGCCCCACAATCTGGTGTCTGTTAAGGCACTGTTCTAGTGCATGGATGGGCCTCACAGTCTGGTATCTGTTATGGACTGGCCCCACAGTCTGGTTGAATCTGGACCATGCCACTGTGGTGTTAACTGTGGCTAGCAGTTCTGCAGGGCCAAGCACAGGCGACTCCAGCAACACCCAGGAATGGGAGGGTTTCAGATGGCTGGGATGACAGTGTTTCATCACTCATCAGTCAGTCAGGTACCCAGAATGCACCTGTGGAGCTGCACACAAAGTTTCTTAATCCAAGTCAGGTCCATGCATGCCCCACTTGCAAGCCATCGCGTGATGAGCAGTTACAGCGATATAGTCAGATTACTTCAAAATTGAACTTTTTGGCCAGGCATAGCAGTGGTGGGTTTGGGATCAGTAGAAGAATGGTTGTGTTGAAAAGGTCATGCCTATGGGGCAGTATAGGTGGCAGATCTTTGCATTTATGGGATTGTTTTGGATCTTCAGGTCCAGGACCTCTTCTTAAAAAAGGAATCATTTAGACACGAACCTTTTTGATTGATGATTACCTGCTCAAAACAAGCCTGAAAAATGATTACCTGCTCAAAACAAGCCTTTTTCTGAGAAAACAATTTTATTGTTATTGAACAATATTATTTTCCATTTTATGAGCATAGAATAAAACCCATTACTCGCATTGGTTATTTATTGCCTTTTTTGGTCACCTTTATCAAGGGTGTCAGTAATTCCTGACCTCACCAACTTTTCACGTCTTATAAAGGAGCAATGTTTGGAAGTGACAAAGGACAATGTCTGCAATTTAAGCCAGTAACTTCGGAGATGTCGTATTCTTGTTCCTATTAATCCATGGGACAACTTGTGACAAATTTCCGTTTTACTCGCGCACACACAATTTTAGACATTTGCACGACCTTGCTATGTTCATTGTAGCCTACAATGTGAGCGAGGCATTACTTGAGCGTCACATGCTCGAGGATTTCCCAAATGAACTGAGATTTGAAACAAAACATTACAAGATTTCCTGACAAAACAGCCCAGTGACTGAAAAAGATTGCTAATCTGTGGACATGTGTTGTGCCAATTAGTTCTTATTTAGAACACACGTGGTATTCTGTTGAACCCATTAAATAAGCAGACATACTAATCCAGCTACGATTTTTTTGTTGATGCAAAATATCACGCGTCTATTACCAACCCACCCAAATGGCGTAATCGTGAGTTGATCTACGAAAATACCGGCTCTAAAGCCATTACCCTGAAAGCAGCGGCAACTCCCCCACATAGACCAATCGACTCTCTCTTCACCTCGAATGAACCCATTCGACCTAGAGTTGCCAGATTCCCTGTTTCAAACCGCACTGAACGGTTTTCAAAATAATTTGCACAGGTCCGGTTTGTGGTCCCAACTGGACTCGAATGTACTGTGTGAATAACTGGTTGATTAAATGTACCGTTAGTTTGTAATGAATTCGTGTCTCAGCTACCCCGGTCCGCGATCCATTCTGTTATTCCCATTACAAAATATTTCCCCGTGCAGGTTGTCTAGTGACTGCTATTAAATTTGGCAACCGTAACTCGACCCCTTAGTTTGATCCAATAGCAAGTGCAAATGCGCACACGCCTACCATCAGACCGGCATTAACCCGTTAAGTGCCCTTCTCATGTGGACCTTGATATTTTCCATGACTTTAAATAAAGGGCATTGAAAATCATATGTAGCCTACAATCAATCAGATTCAGTATCTACCTCTGTTCTCGCACACACTAGAATATCCCCGTCATATCGTTTTGAATATTCAGCTAAGATAACACCGTATACAGCAAGCGCACATAAATGTATAGAAATGATTAACCTAGATGCGAAAATAATTAACACGATACTGTTTAGCGTTTAATATCAATTAAGCCAGGTTTTGACAGATGGTTTCACCGAGAAATTGTCAAAATGTGTTTCGATTTAAGTGAAGGTGAAAACGTCATCGGCTACGTCCAATCCGGAACGCAGCGCGTCGCTGCTTTCGGCATTCGCTTCCACTCGGACGCATATCCATTCAATACGAAGCGGCAATGGCAGCACTGAGGACGGTGAGTCCAAAGATCATTTCTCCCGGCCGCTCTTTATCCCTCCCCGGCTATCTGTGTCAATAATTTACTAAAACGTTACGCAGATTTGTTTGCCTGTAGTAGAAAGTTTGGCTATAATGACCTTTTATCTTGCAGCTATCTATTTTTTTATTTATTTGCAATCTCTCCTTCATACGGACTGTAGCATAGCCTACTAGCTTGCCAACTAGCGCTGGTGATGTACGATGTGAGTCTCCGAGAAACGTCGTTAGCTAACATTAGCCAGCAAAGCGGAAGTTAACTTTTAAGCATCAGTTACGCAGCTATGATCTGATGCAATAAGACCACATTGCAAACCTGCCAGCAAGATGCGATTTCCAGTATTGGTGGTTACGGGCACAAATATTAATCTACCGCTATGTAAAGCGTTACAAAAACCAGCTTGCCGATAGCATCGTCTACAGTTTATAATGATGCTTGATATGCATTACTTCACTCAATAGATCGGGTTGATACAGTCCTGAGAGTAGTAGATACTAGCGTCTTTAAATCTGTGAATGAGCTTCGAATTTATGATGTGTAAACAGCTGTTTGGACTTGACAACAGAGGTCAACTTGCACCGCATGTACGTAGCTACTCGCGAAGTGAAACTACACAACAAAGATTACAGTAGCTACAGCAGCACTGACACGCAGGGTGGCGATGACCCACATACTGTCAGTGTAGGAAGGAGGAGAGGGCAAGGGAACTGTAAACATATTTCTCCTTTAACCTTGGACATGAAAAACCACATAGAGCATTGCGTGTAAATGCGTGGTCTATTTTTAAAATCACTTTGCTGTGTACTCTGTACACGTGGACTGAGGGCTCTCGTAATTCAGTTGAATGCTGAAATGTATTCCTCCTCCTCAGGCACTCCATAGACGGCTCAGTCGACCCTTCCCCCTGACCTTGGGGCCCTTGCGTTGGGCCAGCTCCTCTTTCAAGGTAATGAAACAAAGCTAATTGTTATTTGACCGGCTTCCTGTTCCTGCACACCTCAAAGGCAGGCTGCGTGTTAAAGATTTACTGCCTGCGCACAGACAGGATCTGGGCCCTCAGGCTCAGTCTGGGTACTGTTAGAATGCATGGGTGGCCTTGCAGTCGTCGTTCGCCACCCCCGCAACAGCTTCCGCTGTCTGTGCTGGTGTGTGACAGAACGGCCTATCTCCTGCTCTCTCCCCCTCTCTGCCCTTTTCTGTCCCCGTCTCTCTCCCTCTCCCCCTTTCCCTCTCTCTGTCTCTCCCTCTCCCCATTTCTCTCTTTCTCTCTCTCCCCCTTTCTCTTTCTCCCTCCCTCTCCTCTCTCCCCTTTCTCTCTCTCTTCTTCCCTCTCCTCTCCCTCTTTCCCTCTCTTCTCTCTCCCTCTCTCTGCCCCTCCTACTCCTCCCTCTGTCCCTCCCTCTCCTCCCTCTTCTCTCTCTTTCTTCTGTTCCCTCTGCCCCTCCCACTCCTCTCTCTCTCTTCCTCTCTCCCTCCCTCTCCTCTCTCTCGTCCTCTCCGTCTGCCCCTCCCGCTCCTCTCTCTCTCTCTCTCCTCTCTCCCTCTTTCTCTCTCTCTCTCTCTCTCTCTCTCTCTCTCCCCCCCCTTCTCTCTCTGAAGCTGCTGTGTAGACTCTACCCAGGTCTAAGTGGGCAGACCGTTCTTTGGAAGGGGGGGTGGGGGCACAGAACTGTTTCCTGCATGGAGGACAGCCTATAGCCCCCCACTGCCCAAAGGTCAGGGGAACTGCAGTTGAGGGTCCTGCACTGCATCATTTCCACTGGCAGGTTCTGGCATAGAGCGTATCCCAGAATTCACTCAGAGTGTGTTTTTGTCAAAGTGAGTAGACTGTAAAAAACACCTTTCAGACTGTCACAGGCTCACAGCTCTGTAGTTTTGTCAATCACTTCTGAAACAGTCAGTGTTGCTTTTGAAAAATCAATGTTTATCTATTGTCTAAAGTACACATGAGCGGTATGTGCTAAAGTAGAACTGGCAAACTTTGTGTTTGGGCTAGCCAGTGTGGCAATTTGGAACAGAAGAAAACACCATATAGAAAACACTGGCCCAACTGATGTTGTGAAGTGGTTGTTGATTCGCTCAAGGGGTAAACTGGAATATATGTATTATTTGTTAATGAATAATGTCACAGTATTTAGAACTAACTGATGCTTACAGGATTGCTTGTGTTCAGCAGGAGAAGGAAAATTGGCTATGAATTTTTGAGGATGGCTCTTATATTTTAGGAATTATGTTTTGAACTGATGAATAAAATGTGATTTTAAAAATCAAGTCTCTGTCTTTCTCACTCTCTCTCTCTCGCTCTCTTGCTTGCTCTCTCTCTCTCTCTCTCTTTCTCTCCCCCCCCCCCCAGGCGTCAGAACTGACGATCGAGCGCAGTGGAGTGATAAGGCCCAAACCCGACCCTTCCACGCTTGTGTTTGGGAAGCAGTTCTCCGACCACATGCTGACCATCAACTGGTCAGAGAAAGGGGGCTGGGAGCCGCCCCAGATAAAACCTTTCCAAAATCTCTCCCTGCACCCCGCCTCCTCTGCTCTGCACTACTCCATAGAGGTGAGGGAGGGGAGGGGAGGGGCCAGGGCTGGGGCGGGGGCAGGACAGGACGGTTCAAATGGTGCTGTGTTCTGGAGTCTCCATCTCATAGTCACTGCACACTGGATTTGAAATGAAACAGTGAATATGAGGTTAAAGTGCAGACTGTCAGCTGTAATTTGAGGGTATTTACATCCTTATTGGGTGATCCATGTAAGAATGTTTTATATGTACCCCCCCCCCCCATTTTAGGGGACCAAAAATAACTGGACAAATGACCATATATGGGCCCTCATATTTTCAATTTTGGTAGGCCTGAAGCCTCATTATGAAAAATGTAAAAAGACTCATTTTAATTGGTATTGCAGCCCTTTTTAAGTGGTTTGAATGGCCATAATCTGTTTATTGAAGTTAGCAACCAGTTTGTACCGGCTGAAGTCAAATGTGTAATTTGCTTCTTTAATTGATCGTTGAGTAACTACAAATCCCAGCAGCCCCATGCAGCTGTGTAGGCCGTGCCCTGATGTGTCGTGTTAAATCTCAGCTCTTTGAAGGGATGAAGGCCTTCCGGGGAGTGGACAACCACATCCGCCTCTTCAGGCCCATGCTGAACATGCAGAGAATGTTCCGGAGTGCGGAGCGGAGCTGCCTGCCCGTGAGTGGGACCCTTCCTCCGCCCGTCCCCTCCGCCCGTCTCCCGTCACACCGCTGAAGGAAGCCCTTACCGCCAAACACACTTCAGCCTCTTCTGCACACCTCCCCGACAGCTGCCTCCCTACACCCCCCCCCCTCCTCCCCCCAACACCCCTGTTTCTCTCATTAGCGTGTGGTGCTGTAATACAGCGCTGCCAAATGCACTTTAGCGTCTCTCAGCTGATTAGCCCTCAGTGCCTGGTGACAAACGGCACAGAGCGGCCCTGGTTTGTGCTGCGGTAACGCGCCGCACGCGTGATACCGAGCGCTGGGCTGTTTGCTTGTGTGTTCTGATAGGACACACGAGCCAGCAGTGCGCAGTGCTCTGCTGTACAGATCCGAGCATGCTGCACTGGTGTTTCCACTTCACTGTGGTGTGTGCATGCGTGTGAGTGTGTGTGTGTGTATTTACATGTGTGTGTGTATATATATGTGTGTATATGCATGTGTGTGCATATATTTGAATGTGTGTATGTACAGTATGTGCGTATGTGCCTGTGTGTGAATGTACAGCACTGTGCAAAAGTGAAAGACCACCCTTTCGTTTATTCAGTTTCCAGTCAATTCAATTTGTGGGGAATTCAGTTCAAATTTTTTCTTTTCAGTGTCAGACAATAATGCGGGAAACATATATTTAACAAAAATGCAGAAAAGCCTCCATAACCAATATGTAATATCAGATCTGTGAGTATTTGTTCACTCTTTCTTTTGTGCACCCTACTACCACTTTAAGACCTCCATCCTTCCAATCAACAAACCAGTTACAGCCGTGTCCTCCTAACAAAAGCTATTGAGAAGTTATGTTAGAAGCCTTTGTCTTCAAAAGTGACTCTAAAATACAATCAAGCAGCTTTCCAAACACACCTTAGCAGCCTTGCAGATTTAGTTTTTTCTTGTTATGTTTTTACATGAATTAAAACATACTTCATGGCTAAACTAAATTCTAGTCAAAGTTTATATTTTCTTCCATAGTGTTGAAAAAAATGTATTGAAAAATTGGAAAACCAGTGTAGCCCCGGAACTGGAATAATGGAAGACTTTAATGTCCTGTTATTTAAAGGTTGAGAAGCTTATAGCCAAAGAACGAACTGGTAATCTGTGACTTTCTGACCTCTACCCCCACCCCCCCGATAAGTGCTCATTTTAACTTTGCATTATTCCATTTTAAATGATTTATGTCTGCTGTTATTTATGTTTTGTATGATGTATATTTTATTTTGTATAATACATTTTAAAAAGAAGATCGAGCTGCTGGTGTTCCAGAACATGGGAATGACCACTGCAGAGTCCAGACCTCAACATCAGCGCATATGTTTGGGATTCTGACTGATCCAAGGGTGGACGCACTGCATACTGAAAGATTATATGATGTGCATCGTTGTGCAGGTTTCTGTGTAGTTTCATGTTAAATAACATGTTTACTGCATTATTTTCTGACTGAAAAATAAATAACTTGCACTTCATGTCTGCTTTCTCTGGACAGTGAATAAAAGAAAAAGGGTGGCCTCTGACTTTTGCACGGTGCCGTATACACGTGTGTGTTTATGTGTGTGTGTATGTGCAGGTGTTTATATGTGTGTGTGGGCATGTGTGTGTGCGTGCGTGCATGTACAGTGAGCTCCATAATGTTTGGGACAAAGACACTTTTTTTTTTCTCGATTTGGCTCTGAAGAGATGAGGAAAAATTTGTTGAAATACATCAGTATGGAAAGGGTAACAAAGCCATTTCTAAGGCTCTGTGACTCCACTGATTACATAGTGGGAGCCGTTATCTCCAAATGAAGAACACTTGGAACAATGGCAAATTATCCAAGGGCACAGTGACAACTCATCCAGGGAGTCACAAAAGATCCCAAAAGAATGTCCAAAGAATTTTAGGCCTCTACCCTCAGCTAAGGTGTGTGTGTATGTGTGTATATACGTGTGTATGTGTGTGCATGTGCGTATGTACATGTGCATGTGTGTGTATGTGTGTGCATGTGCGTATGTACATGTGCATGTGTGTGTATGTGCTTGCGTGTGATCCTGGGCGGTCTCTCTCTGTGCAGCTCTTTGATAAGGCGGAGATGCTGGAGTGCATCCGGAAGCTGGTGGAGCTGGATCAGGAGTGGGTCCCGTACTCCACCGACGCCAGCCTCTACATCCGACCCACCTTCATCGGCACTGAGGTGAGAAGGGGGAGTAAGTGCCAAACCTGCCGCTCTACCCGCTACTGCACCCGCCGCTTTACCCACTGCTCAACTCAGTTGCTGTTCAACCTGCTGCTGAACCCACTAATGAACCAGCTAATAAACCCACTACTGAACCCTCTACTGAACTCTTTACTGAACCCACTACTGAACCCTCTACTGAACTCTCTACTGAACCCACTACTGAACCCTCTAATGAACCCTCTACTGAGCCCACTACTGAACCCACTAATGAACCTTCTACTGAGCCCACTAATGAACCCTCTAATGAACCCTCTACTGAGCCCACTACTGAACCCTCTAATGAACCCTCTACTGAGCCCACTAATGAACCCTCAACTGAACCCTCTAATGAACCCTCTACTGAGCCCACTACTGAACCCTCTAATGAACCCACTACTGAGCCCACTACTGAACCCGCTAATGACCCCTCAACTGAACCCAGTAATGAACCCTCAACTGAACCCACTAATGAACCCTCTACTGAACCCACTACTGAAACAGCTAATGAACCCGCTACTGAACCCGCTAATGAACCCACTACTGAACCCTCTCTAACACCTGGCCTGACAGTGGAATGTGCTCACACCTCTCTGTAATAATGACGCTATCAGTGCGGAATGTACTGTAAGAAACATGGCGGGAACAGTGTGCCAGCGTGCGGTTTTCAGTTGAGCTGACTCCGCCCTCTTCTCTCGCAGCCTTCCCTGGGGGTGACACGGGCCGGCCACGCCCTGCTCTACGTGATCTTGGGCCCCGTGGGGCCCTACTTCGCCACGGGGGCCTTCAACCCCGTGTCCCTGCTGGCGGACCCCAGCTTCGTCCGGGCCTGGAGGGGGGGCGTCGGGGAGTACAAGATGGGGGGGTGAGTAAACATCTCCGCATTGGTCTCTGTTACACCGCGCGGCGTCTTTCTCAGAGCCCGAATAAAAGGTAATGCTCAGCTCTTTTCAGGTTTCGTTCAACGATTTTCCCGTGAAGCTTTATTTCCAGAGCTGTAGGAAATGAAACTTACTGTCTGTCTGTCAGATTTATGTCGTAATCTTATAATTGCTTCTAGGTTTTTAGTGCGCATTGCATTATGGGTGCTTGACAGAGTTGTCTTGAATTGCCGTCCTCAGTTGGCACCCTGCCTATACAAGATGATGATTTATTAGGAGTAACTGGTGTGTAGTTTAACAGTAAAGCACATCCCTAGGTTATGTGTTGGCACATGTCACATTTAACTGTCAAAAAGGCCAGGCTACTGTACTGACATATCAAATTTGTGATATTAATGCAGTGTGTGATTACATTCATTTATCTTAATAGTGTAAACTCCATTGTTACGTTTAGATCATTACCTTTGTGTACCTCAATTTCTACCTCACAACAAAGAGGTTGCCATAGATTAGCACTGATCTCCCAACACTGCCACCTCCTGGTGTCCTCCAGGCTCCAGCATCTCCCTGTTGTAGCCTTTTGATGGAGGGGTTCATTAGTACTTAAGTAATACTGTTCAGTTGCCCATGTTGTTAACTTTGATATAAATGGCTAGATTTGCTTAAAGGGAAACTCCATCCAAAAACCCAACAGTCTTACCCTTGGTATAATTGGTGTGAGCTTTGTTTCTTGTGTCAAGCCCGAATATGTCCTCTGTATAAGCAGAAGACCATTTGAATTCATTATACAACTGTAATATAACTTCCTATCCTAACAGGAAATGGAGGTGTCTTTTGAGTTGTTATACTGTACTGTGTGCCAAATCTCTGGCATTCTCTATATTTCTGAAATCACAATCATAGTTTTGAAGACATAACTGGAGGTTTGGAGTATTGTTTTAGTCGCATCTGAACTGCAGCCTCCGCCAAATTTTTTTGAATCCGTTCTCTACAATCGCTCCCTTGCAGCCCCGTAGGCCTAACAAAGTCAACGAACTGTGAATATGGCGTTGATGAAAACCGCGTCCACTAACGTCGCGTATCTGATTATCAGCCCTTATCTCTGGCTGTCGATTGGATAAACAGATGGCCTTTTAGCTTGGTGCTTATCTAAGGGTTGTTAGTGTTTACCTCCACATTTAGCTGCGCTGTCTCTGTTTTCCCGTGTAGCCGTATATACAGTCTGGACAGGTTCTCACATGGTAAACTCAGACAGACCGGTGACCAATAAGCAGATAAGCAGGTCACTCGTCTGTCCGTGCATTTGCATAAACCTGTTGCCCTTTACAAAGGAGGGGTCAAGCAGTCCAGCTGTATCTGTCAGGATAACATTTATTGTCAGGATGAACCGGAGTTTGTGCGTATGCAGCAGTGCTACTTGGCATGCATGAGTCAGACGCCGAATTAGCAGGAGTGTCGTGGGTGTGGCGCATATGGCAAGCCATTTTAGCTTTAATTTCTAGAGGATATCGCAAATACAATCCTAAGTAGTTAGAATGCAAATTCTTGATATCAGAAATTCAATTGTAACTAGTTATAATTCAAGCGTTTTCCCCATTCATTTCAATGGGACCTTTCATTTTTGATATCAAGAATTGAATTTTAACTAGTTAAAATTGAATTCATGATATCAGAAATAGGTATTTTAACTAGTTGAAATTATATTGTTGATATCAGTAATTGATTTTCTGATATCAGAAATTGGCTATTTTAACTAGGTCAAATTCCAACTCCCATTGAAATGACTGAGAAAAACGTTTTAAATCTGACTAGTTAAAATAGAATTTCCGATATCAAGAATTGGCATTTTAACTAGTTAAAATTTAATTTCCGATATCAATAATATGCATTTTAACTCGAACAAATAATATATGTTTCTGAAATCAGGAGTTTATGTTGACATGTATCGCGTCTTTAAAATAGACCCGCTTTTCCTTTGTATCGTTCTACGTGTGACGGTCTGTTTACCTGCTATTTACCAAAACACGTGTTGCTACATGTTCCAGTATCCAGTTTCTGTGCATGCACCGAAACATTTGTATGATGGGCTAGCTCCGACCATGGCTTCATGTCAATGCAATCTCAACAAACACCTAAAGAAAACATTTTGGCTAGTTAGGTCCACGGTGCGTTTTTGCTAACTGGTAGTAGAGAAAGGTTAGGTGTTAAACCAAGCCATGTCCCCTTTTCCCAGGAGAAATGTATTCTGAAAAGCAGGTTTGCACACCTCCCAAAATGCAAATACTAATCCGGAGAGTTGACAGGTTGCATGGCAACCTGGAAAAACTTGCCTTTCAGGAATTTCGTTTTCAGTGCATGAAAGTGCTCATAGATTATTGTGTGACTGCTAGCTACATTTACAGTGACCTCCAAAAGTATGGCAGCGGTACCGTGAAATTTTTTATTAAGATATTTGGATTTCAGGTCAAATGATGAATGTGAATTGTCTTTTCATATTTTAGAGCTGGGGTCCCCAGTCTTATCCAGAAAGGGCCAGTGTGGGTGCACACACCTGATCCTGATTCTACTAATCAAGGTGCTTAGCAATGACTCTAGTGATTGAGTAGTTGAATCAGGTGTGTGCACCCACACTGACCCTTTCTGGAACCCCAGCTGTAAAACATGAAAAGCACCTAATTAAGAGAAATTAACAGCTTGTTAAAATTCTGGGATTGCTGTTGAGGTTGGAATGAAAACCAGCATACACAGGGGTCCCCCAGGACCGAGTTTGAGAACCACTGTACTATGCTTTGGCACATACTGTTTATCTGGAAGTTTCTTGGGTGCCACAGGGCCTAAGGCACCACGTTTTGATAAGGGGTGCCCAAAATGGCTGTCTTGGGTCAGTTCTTTCTAGCCAGACGGTCAAGATGGTGGTCCACACACTTGTGGGTCAATTTGAATGCATAATTTCAAAAGAACAACGTAGAGGCTCAATTAATAACAAACAAACTGTTCACTGAAAATAATTAAGTGCGTACCTGCCGTAGAACGACAACTCAAATTGATGCAGTCGACCCAAATATTGCACAAGGTGTAACTTCAAGTGAAGTAATTAAAAATTCTGCATTCAAAACACTTTTTTTCCTGGCAGTAGAGCTGGTAATACTGCAGCCTGATTTCTCTGACTCATATACTCCTGTCTTTATTCGACTGTGCCAGAGTCAAGCAGGTTGTGTGTGTCTCTTGACCGATGGGGGGCGGTTCACTCCCCCATGAAGACTACGGCATGTAGCGCTTCAGCACTTCTGCTAACCAGTGCCCAGATGCTATTCCACTAGTCTCGCAGTTCTCTCAGACTGTATCTCAAACTTCCAGAGGTCTGACGTGGTCAGGACCATAGAGCAATACTGCGGACTAAAACTAGCAAAATTGGACAAGGAGTATTTTAACGTTTCTTTTTCTATTGTGAATGCTGCAGTTTTGTAAATTGCAAGCCAGCGATTGTTACCGGGGATAACGATAGCTAGTTCCATCCTGGTGTCACTGCTAGCTGTCTAGCTAACCGGCTGTCTAACTGTTGTCCACGCTTAGCTCGTTGCATCCTAGCTTGATTCAAGTCATATCACAGCAGGGGTGGGATCTCAGTACAGAAATTTCTATGGTGGGGAATCGAATCCCCGCATGAATGGGGGGGTGTGTGGCTGGGAGTTTATGGGTTAGAACTCAACTGCCTTGTCTAGTCTCCCCCGTTGCCGAATTAGTGATCTTGGCAGGCAGGGGGTTCTGGTGCAGCGGGGTGTTGAGCTGTGCAGTGCTCTTGGGACAGGAGACAGTATTCCGGGGCCTGTGGGTGAGAGCCAAGAAGCTGACGGCTGTGTTTTGGACAGGCCCCAGCCTGTTTGGGCTCCCCTCGTCCACCAATCCAGTGGCCTTTTCATGTTGACTCCTGAGAGGTGAAAATTACAGCAGGAACAGAAATGCAGACTGACGGGTTGGAGAATTCCTCAAAAGTTAGCTAAAGTAAGAGTTCTGATTGGCTGTATCGACGGGGACCACCCAACCAGGATCAGGAGAGAAAGGGTGGATGTGGTCTAGGTACGCTGTATAGAAGAGCATGGAGAAAGATTTGGGGCCGCTTAAAGGGAACCCCGCCTGTTAAGACTTGTAGGGCTTAATATGTTGTAAATGCCCTCAACTATGGAAATGTGTTGTGAAAACCACACAAAAGATTTCAGTTATTTATAAAAACCCCAGCCTTTAATAGAAATTTTGAACTATGGAGGTCGCCAATATTTTAGACGCGCAGTGCACTTTGGGTAGATGACGTAAAATGGTTGCTCTGAAAGTTAACTCAGTTGTTTTGACCAGTTTATGTTATCACCGGTTTATGCTCACATCGTAACGTTATTATTGATTCATGTTATATACACACGTTCACTAAGTATTAATTTTACAGAATCGGACATTTTAATATGGAAATTATTTTTAAAGAGTAACAAAATGGCTACTTTTCCACTAGACTGAAAATGATGGTTGTTTGTTATGTGGTGGAATTCCGTCCTTGTTGTTGGACATCTCTGACAGGGAGTCTCTTTTTTTCTGTCCTGAGCTCTGGATTAAGTTTTTCAGAGTTGCACTTTGTTTAGCATTTAGCATTTAGCTGAAGCTTTTAGCGACGGTTAGAAGGTGCGTTTAGCACAACTAAATATAACCACCATTGCCATGCTTTTAAACAAACCTGCAATATAATGGGGGGAGGAGGGTGGTTATTTAAGTAAATCTAGACTGAGAATGTTGGGTTTCTGTCTCTGTGGTGACCACCTACTGTCCCTTTCTCCCTCTTTTTCTGGCTGTTCTCTTCTGCTCTTTTCGTGCGTCTCTCTCTCTCTCTCTCTCCCGCTCAGGAACTATGGGCCGACGATCGCGGTGCAAAGCGAGGCGGTGAAGCAGGGCTGCCAGCAGGTGCTGTGGCTGTACGGAGACCGCGAGGAGATCACCGAGGTGGGCACCATGAACCTCTTCATCTACTGGACCACCAAGAAAGGAGGTGAGGGCGAGTAAACCGCACCTCTGTGTGCAGAGGCCCCGTCCACTCTGTGTGCAGTGACCCCGCCCACTCTGTGTGTGTGTGCAGTGAGAACCCGCCCACTTTCTCTGTGTGTAGTAAAAACCCCCCCCCACCCCACCCACTCTGTGCAGTGTGCCACACTTTTTGCCGTTCCCTTCATACATGTTCCCTTGACAACATTTTCAACATGCTTTGTCTCCCCCTCCTGGTTGTGCATACATACATATATACATACATACACACAGACATATATACATACAGACATATATACGTACATACATAGTGTGCATGTGTGTGTGTATGTATGTTTTTTTTACAGTGTACAGGAGCTGTCAGACTCTGCTCTGATGAAGGCCAAACCGCAGAAATATTAAGATGCTCACCAAATTTTAACAATACGTTAACAAAAGCACAAACAAAAATTTCTATTTTTTTTTCGTGCTGAGAAGCACACCCACCCTATGTGCCTGTCGCTTCTCTTCATGTTTGTGTGAACAAATATGTTTGGAATAGTTTGGGTATCTGAGTGTACAGAGAACTTTGTGTCCCTGTTTAGTTACATTGTGGGTGTACATACAGTGTGAACAATGTAATGATTGTGTATTTTTTTTGTTTTGTATAATGTATAAATTGAGTTGTTCTGTACTACTGAATGAATGCATGTGTGTATTGTTTGAAACTTGTCAGCCTCTCTGTGTGAGCAATATTGATTTGTGTTTATTTGGAGTCACTTGTCAGTATAAAGTGAAACTTGTCTGCATGTCTGTCCTTCTAGAGAGGCTGTGTGTATACTGTTTGAATCGTGTCTGTCTGTCTGTCCTTCTAGAGGGGCTGTGTGTATACTGTTTGAATCGTGTCTGTCTGTCTGTCCTTCTAGAGGGGCTGTGTGTATACTGTTTGAATCATGTCTGCCTGTCTGTCCGTGTAGAGAAAGAGTTGATCACTCCACCTCTGGACGGAATTATACTCCCGGGAGTCACCAGGCAATCTCTGCTGGATTTGGCCCGAGAATGGGTGAGAGAGAGGGGAGGAGGGGAAGAGAGGGAGGGAGGGAGAGAGAGAGGGGATGAGGGGGATAGAGGGAGGAGGGGGAGAAAGGGAGGAAGAGGAAGTAAGGGAGGGTGAGAGAGAGGGAGGGAGGGAGGGTGAGAGAAAGGGGAGGGGGGAGAGAGGAGGGAGAGGGAGGGAGGGTGGAGGAGTAGAAACGAGGTGGGCCTGACAGAGGCCGCCCGCTGTTTGAAGTCCTAGGCGGTGACGTTGACGCTGTTGCCCCTGGCGACCGTCGGCGTGACGACGTGTGCCCCTCTCCCGCAGGGCGAGTTTAAAGTGACGGAGCGCACCCTGGACATGAAGGAGCTGCTGCAGGCTTTGGACGCTGGCCGGGTTCTGGAGGTGTTCGGGTCTGGAACCGCCTGCGTCGTCTGCCCCGTCGGCAGCCTGCTCTACAAAGGAAAGGTACTGGCTGCCCTCATCATCATCATCATCATCATCATCATTATCATCATCATCATAATAATAATAATAATTATAATAACAATAATGCATAGTTAATGGCAAGCCTTTATGTACCCCAAGGCACAGAATCCTGTCCATCTTGTTTTTACATTGTTTTAACTCATGTACATGTATAGATGTATACAGCAATAAATGAGTTGGACAGCAGGGTTGGTTTTGAAAGAGAAGGATGCTTCTCGTTTAGAAGAAGTTAAAATGGGCGTAATTAAGGTGCAGTGAAAATGGACTTGCTTTCCACGGTCCCAGGGCACTCCGGATTGCGGAGGGAGAATTCGGTTTGAAAGGCCTTTATTTGTTCGGTGTGGCCATTGACATATCAAAAGTGGGCGAAAGAGATTGGATTTGGGTTGCGCCTTTTGATCTTTACAGGGAAGGGGGGCGGGGTTTGCCTCAATCGCCGCCCATGCGCAGTGCCCGTCTTCACCACTTCCTGTCCGTTCCTGTCGTGTTAATCCTACGTTTTCTTTCAATCTTTGTTTTAAAGACCTATGAAATTCCGACCATGAAGAACGGTCCAGACCTGGCCAAACGATTCTACCAGGTGCTCACGGACATTCAGGTGTGTACCGTGTGACTCCAGCATGGCTTCATTACGCATAGTGCAGTTCTGTTATTTTCATACTGAAAATGTCTTCTCCCTTCTTTTTCTCCACTCCTTCCCGCTCTTCCTTGATTCTTCCCGCTCGTTCCCCCTGATTACCCGTCCTCTTCCGGGTGCAGTACGGAAGGACGAAGTCTGACTGGGCGCCGTTGGTGATTTAGCTGATCTGTCTGTGAAGGTCACCTGTCAGTCAAGGCCAGCTTCACTAATCACTACAAAGGATTGGAACTTCTGGACTCCCAGCTCCGCCCACCACTGCACTTTCACTGATTGGCTGAGTGGCTGAGATGGGCGGGTTCTGTGTGTCTTGGAGGCAGTTGGACTGCAACTGCCGTCCGTTTCATTCTCCTCGTTAACTTTAAAAAGGGATAGGTGTTAGCAAGTCTCCACGCCTGCTCTCTGTGCACTGGGGAAATAGGTTTCCGTTTCAGTGTAAATATGTATTTTTTCTGAACTGTACAGCGCAAATCATTTCTTATTCACTCATTACTCCATGAAATAACAGGACAGGACGCTGTCTCTACGCTATAGGAAAGCACTAAAGTGCAACTAAAACAGACAAACAAAACGTTAATGTGAAATTGCACAATGAGTGCATTTATGCAGCAATGGTAGTACTGTATTACACTGGTGTTACACAAACAGCTGTATTTTCCCCTTAAATTTACATTTTTAACAAGAACCCATATGCAGTTTAATTTTTTAAAAAGTATATATACAAAGGACAGACAGAAGTGCAGTAATTTATCAGATTATTTTTGATGTTCAAACGTCGCAGGTTTGAATGCAGAAGTGTTTTTCGACAATGAGTGTCAGCATCGCCGGGGTTACTATCCATTATTGAAGGTTTTGTCTTCTTTTCTGAAAACTATGATGTTGTCAGAACTTGAATAAGATAACTTTTTGGATAACTTTATTTATGAACATATATATTTAACCTGAGGTGCTTTTTAGCAATGTCACGTAAAAGGGTTTGTGCTGACCCACGTGTTTTAAGCTGTGTAGGGATGTACATATCATATGTATGTGTGCAAATGAGCTGGAGAAAAAAATGGATTATGTACCACTAAGTAAAATGTACTGTCGACCAATACGAGAGGGTGATCAAAAGTCAGATGAAAAGAGACTTAACGCACATACGCACAAAAAGAAACAACATCAACAACAAAACAAAACTAACGGGGAGAGAAGATGGGACGTGGAACATTGAGCAATCTTGGAAGTATGAGGACTGGACTTGAAACTGCTCTTCAGACAGACGCTGTTAGCTCCGCTGCACTTGCCGTTGTGCTGCTGCAAACCCGTTGTCTGTTGTGTGTGAACAGTGTGTAGTGCTTTTAAGACTCCAGTTTTAAGTATCGCTAACTTATTTTGTATCGTCCTTGGATCGGTACTGCGGATCGTGGTTTTTCAGTTTTTTTAAAAATGTTTTAAAATTTCGTTGTTTCTTTCATCGGCACTCCTGTCTGTTACCCAGCGACACTCCCGCCTCCCCGCCTGCGGAAGAGCCTCGCTGCACGCAGCGCTCTCTCGCGGCGTGCTCACGCTCCGTGGTTCCCTGTGGTCAGTGGTCCTGTCCTGTCCTCTCGTCAGGACTTAAAGTTGTTACTGAACTCTGCCTCCACTGTATTTTTACAATAAACCTTTGCTTTCTGCTCCATAACTGAGCGCGTGCGGCTGTTCATTTGGTGACGATGATTTGCATTAGCGTTTTGATTTTTGCTCTTTGGTTCAGTTTAAACCACAGAGCTCATGCTCCTGGAGTTGGAGGATTACTGTGTCTGTAGGTTTTTGTGGTTTCCTTTAAATTAGTGGTCAGTTTTTTCATTGGAAAACATTACATTACAGGCTTTTTTATTAGACGCTCTTATCCAGAGCGACTTGCACTTTTGAACTTTTTTACATACACATTTAAACAGCTGGATATACAGTACACTGAAGCAATGTAGGTCAAGCACCTTGCTCAAGGGTACAATGGCAGTGTCCTACCCGGGAATTGAACCTGTGACTTTAGGTTACAAGGCCAGTTCCTTACCCATTATACTACACTGCTGCCTGAAACAGAGATTCAACATTTATTGAATTATCTACACTCCTGGGCAAAAAAAATTGGACCAAGCCCAAAATGGCAAAAATAAAGCTTTTAATGGTCTTAACAACAAATCATTGGTCAGAAAATTAGCAAGAATTCAACAAATGCACTCCTGAGACCTCCCTAAAATAAATTTGAACAATCCTAATGCCTGTCTCCTACATATGATGTTAACCGAAAAATTGCATATTCCCTTTTATTGAACACCAGAGGGTTCTAAATACTTCAGAATAAAGGTAACACCACACTTAGTGGGGCAGCATAGATCAAAATATCATAACAATTGTTCATTTTGTGATAAAAGCACCAAATTTGGCAGATGTGTTGATAGATATATTGGGAACAAAACTGGATATTGGGCCATCACAAACTCGCACCCTGGTGGCCGTGGCAGCCATTTTTCAAAATGGCCACCAGCGGTTGGTCAAACTTTCATATCCCATTGGACCCACATGCAATAACGGACATAATCTAGATCCTATTAACCCTGAGAACCAAATAAAATACTCACTGACAATTCTATGGACTTTTACAAAGTTATTGTTCATTTCATTATATTATAATTTTAATATATAGTGCTGTGAATCAGTTAAAACATGATATTACCATTACAATGTAGGCAGTCAAGTCACAAAAATAAGACTTTTCAATAAACCACAAAATTAGTGCTTACGTGACTTGTGTCTGTAAGCTTACAGAACTTTTTTCCCATACAGACCTGTACTTCAGTGTTAGTTACTAGGTTTTGAGGTTAATAAAACACTGGGGAACGATTTTATGTGTCCTGCGTTTAACATTATAATTCCAGAACCATTTAAAGATGATGTCCTGTTTCGCACGCCAATGTCACGTCCATAACGTTCTAGAGGAAACATTTCTGTAAATCAGGCATTATAAATAATATCATACTGAAACTTCCTATGCAAAGCTACCTTTTATTAAGGTGATATATTATCTATAATTGGTCTCTTTGATCGTATTTTTTGTATTCTATTTAAGCGCTACAGACGGGACTGCTACGGACGTTACATAACTTGGACAATTTATTCTCCAGTCTCCACTGTCTCCACTGTCTGAAGCATCGCGACCAGGCACAAGAGGAAAATAAGAATTATAATATAAATACATCTGTCCTTGCATTGACAACAGGGGGAAATACCATTTCTCAGATCCTGTTCTGGCTGAGTGAAAGCCATAAAAAGTGACTTAAAAAGCATGAAGTTATTTCACATGGCAGAAGTACGGAGACAAAATGGTCATTCCGAGAAGCCGGCTATATTGGCTCTGTTCACTAAAAAGAGACATTCGTTTGGGTCTTTGTTCAATTATACGTTTGTTCCAAGAAATGCGGTTTGAAACTTGCACTTATGTCCTGTGAGTGTGGGACGGATGCAACAGTGCTACTAGTGTCAGTTCTATCATTTTATTTTCTGTAATCTGCTTAATGCATTATAATAATAATTCTATTAATTACCTAAAATGGGGTAAAATAGTTGATGAAAAAGTTCAATTGTTCTAAAATTTGTTATTTATGTGTTGTTCTATATTCTAATTGAATATGTTTAAATTAAGTTAAAATCTACTTTTATTTGAAATAAATACATCAAACAAAATCTTCCTTGGACCTTACATACCTTATTGTAATTAAAAATAAAAACTAAAAGAAATGTACTTTGATGATATTTTGACTATGCATATTTAGTCTATTTCAGACACAGACTGTGTCAAAAAGGTTTGTGCTAAAAGACACAGGGTGTCCAACACACTGGACATTTTCTAATTCACAGCCTGCAAACAAGATAAACTGGGCACTGTGTGTCATCTGCCAAGAAGACCATAATGAGACGCTGACCGACCCGATGCTGACCCGAAGAGGAAGGAAGCTGGGAGCGCATACACGTCGTTAGCTGAAAGTCTCCTGAAAATGAATGAACTGAATGAACTACCCAAAAATATACAGATAGAGAAACTAGATGAAGGTGAGGGGCTTGAAGCTGCTCTGGTTGTCAACAAAGCTCGGTGGCATCAATCGTGCAGGTTGGCATTCAACAAGACAAAGGTTCAGCGGCCCGAGAAGAGAGTTCTGAAGAAATCTAGCAGTACAGGCAACAATGACACCATTGCAGGCCCAAGTAAACGCACCAGGGGACTGAGAAACCAGCACAGGAAGCACTCAGTTTTTTTCTGTTGCAAGCCGGCTGGCACTGATGGTTTACATGAGGCAGCAACATTTCAGCTAGACAACCGAGTTTGGACATGTGCAGGGCTCTTAGAGGACACAGAACTGCTGGCTCGACTTAGTGCAGGAGATATGGTTGCACTTGAATCCAAATATCACAATAAATGCTTGGTGGGCCTCTACAACCGTGCCAGAAAACACAAAACTCAAGAAATGGGGGGAACTGACGAGGAAAAAGTGATATCAGGAATTGCTTTTGCTGAAGTTGTCATGTACATTGAGGAAGCACGCTTTGATGACAGCACTGCACCAGTCTTCAAGATGGCTGATCTGTACAGGTCGAGGATGGAGCAACTTGGCATTAAGCTCGATGCAAATCGAGCTTAATACGATGTAAATCGACATACCTGCCGTGAAGAAGTCACTATCTTGCGCCAGTTGCTATACGACCGGTAATAACATAACATATCGGACCGAAGTGTGCAACGCTGATTTTAGTGTTTATTAATTTCACAGCCGTCTGCAGTACTAATACACGCGATCCGTTGTGTCGTTAGCAAAGTAGCTAACGTTAAACTCGGTGAAAATGGCGAAAGTGGAACTGTCTAAAGTGTGGGTGTATTTTATTTTTATTTCACAAATATGAATGAGTTTCCACCAAAGATTATACAGATGCAAAATAAATAGTTTAATTTTTTTATTTTTAGTTACCCAGCAAGGCAGTGTAATGAGTAAGATGTTTTCAATGAGTCCGAGGGGAAATTTGAACCTGATCTGTGACACTCACACATACAAAAGTGTCGCAGGCAGATGCGCTTGCCAGTGAGGTCCTAGTGTAGCAGGAGACATAGGAACAGCTAAATTTTGCTGTTTTAAACGAGGGCACTTCTGTATGTCATTTTGCGTGTGCATCCGATGAGTCATTAGCAAGGTCGCTAACGTTAAATTCTGTTAAAATGGCGAAAGCGGAACTGTCTAAAGCGTGGGTGTATTTTATTTTAGTGCTTATTAATTTCACAGCCGTCTACAGTATTAGCATTATACACGCGTTCTGTCGTGTCATTAGCAATGTAGCTAACGTCAAACTCAAAATGCCGAAAGCGGAACTCTGTAAAGCGTGGGTGTATTTTATTACTTCAGTGCTTATTCATTTCACAGCCGTCTGCAGTACTAACAAAACATTATACTCTCGGTCTGTCCGTTGTTAGCAAGGTAGCTAACGTTAAACTCGGTTAAAATGGCGAAAGCGGAACTGTCTAAAGCATGGGAGTAATTTTATAACTTTAGTAACATAAGTAGCTATTCCTACTGTTGACTGGCCTGGCCTGTCAATCAATTCACTGTCCAACTGCTGCTTTCCAACTGCCACTTCTCTCAGAAGGGCCACTTCTTTCTCAAGTCAGTTCTTAGCAACATGTCGGTAGGCTATTTGACAATGTCTCACGGTACCCTTGAGTACAGTGTGCACCACAGCTAAGTCCACATACAAATGTCCTGAAATGTGAAGTGCTTGTTCTCTGTAAAGGATTTTTATGTGCAAAGAAGACCTCTAAATCAAGTCAACTCAATTGAACTGGGATGGAGGGTTAGTGCAGTTAGGAAAAAGAAAAATACAAATTTTTACAAATCTTTTATTTTCTTTAACTGTAATTGTACCAATAACTTTACCTAGTCATTTTAACTAGTAGGAACTGTACACTAAATATAGACCTACTTTTTCTGAGGATGACTGCTTATGAGAGTAAAAAATTGTCTTTGGAACCGTCTGAACACTGAGCAACAGTGATTTTTTATATATTTTATTATTATTTATTATTTGTATACTACAGGAAAAAAACCAACTCTGTCGTAAAAACCCACAGGCAAGTAGACCTCATGTCACCTTGCCCTTGCGTTAGCTTTTATGAGAACAATTCAAAAACGTATGCTATGTCACTTATACCACCAATCTTTGGCAGACTTGTTTTCTATCAATAACATCCAACCGGTCTCTGTGTACACCTGTACAAAGGCAGTCCTCTTCAAGCGTTTTTTCACTTTCCTAAAACATTAATAGTTTTGTGGACAGTACTTATATTTGCATAGCTTGAATACTGGCAACATCAGCTGCCCCTGCTGGTTGTCAGGCTCCCAATTCACTTCTAATCATTTTCGGGACTTTCTCGATAATAGTTCCTCAAACTAACGACTGGGGATAATACATCAATGCAATATTTTTTCTTATTAAAGGTATCTGTTTTTGTGAGCTAATAAGCTGTTTTCAGGTTGCTAGCGTTCTCGCTATGCAAATGGGTAAGCTCCACAGAATTACTTGGGTTATACCAAAGTGAACTATCCCTTTAAGGAGAGAACGCACAAAATCTTAAAAAAAACTTTTTTTTAAACCAAAATAACCAAAAGAAGATTGCTGTTATATTTATGGTCATTCAATAAATCCTTTAAAATAACAAATGTGTATGATAGGATAGTGGATTATATTATACACAGCAAAGCATACTGAAATAGAACGTACATAAAAAAAACAACTACAGATAAGAGTGATCTTAACTCTTAACTGTACAAGTAGGACTCAAACATTATGTGCTCTGGTAATTTTTCATTGCATTCTGAAAGACACATTTAGCACTGTTAAAGCATCATATTACAATATAAAGAGCAGTGTCAGTTATCATTGGTTCAGTGTTTCCCCAGTAAATGCAATACATATCTGGGAATACATATCCCAAAGTAAAAATACAGTAATTTCTTAATATAAGAAATAATACTAACAATATAATGCCACTTTTATAAATAAATATTTGGTAAATATTTGGGATGCAGCCACCATTTTAAAAGTAGTTTTCTTTTTCTTTGGCAGGGAGGAGTTGAAGAAACTTTCCCCAGGAGTTCAGACAGATTGGTCCTTGTGTTTCCGTGCTGGGTCGAGAGGCTGGCCCTGGTGTTTCTGTGCTGGGTCGACAGATTGGTCCTTGTGTTTCCGTGCTGGGTCGAGAGGCTGGCCCTGGTGTTTCTGAGCTGGGTCGACAGATTGGTCCTTGTGTTTCCGTGCTGGGTCGAGAGGCTGGCCCTGGGGTTTCTGGGCTCCATTTCACTGCTCTCTCCTGGCCTACTTGCCTGCACCCCTAGTAGGGACATCAGCCCAGCGCGGCTGCCGATCTCGTCCAACCCAAAACCATGTGACGCACATGTAATCAGCTTTAAACTGTACTCACAGAACAACAGTCATACCTGTACTAAACTCACAGAACTGCAGTATTCCTACCTGTACTAAACTCACAGAACAGCAGTCCTACCTGTACTAAACTCACAGAACTACAGTGTTCCTACCAGTACTAAACTCACAGAACAGCAGTCCTACCTATACTAAACTCACAGAACTGCAGTGTTCCTACCAGTACTAAACTCACAGAACTGCAGTGTTCCTACCTGTACTAAACTCACAGAACGCCACTGTTCTTACCTGTAGTCAAACTCATTAGCACAGCCAGGCCATTTACATGGACCAACTCTTACCTGTACTCATAAAAGAGCAGGTACGCACAGCTGGCTCTCTGGCAGAGCACTGACTCCAGATCAGTTTGCTTCACCGTCTCATCGTCAAACAAGAGCCAGTTTCCATCCCGGTCAGCGCATTCACTGATATAATGGCCTGTAGGATCACAGGGCGGGGTAATCATTAACTGAAAATGTCTCCTGACCAGGTGGAGGTCACAGCGCTAAAGGACACCTGAGTGAGGGTGAGGGTGAGTGTGCTTGGCTGCACCTCACCCAGGACAGGGCTACATTTACGCTGTATAGCACTTTGATCGTGAGGAGAAAAGGCAGTGCATATATTCAGTTGTTTGTCTTACTTAACACCACATGCTCAGCAGGCGTACAGTGTGAAAGACGGCCCCGAGTCGGCGAACCTCGCGGGAGGCTTACCGTGGCGCACGCTGGCCCCGATGTGAGACAGCACGCTGGTCAGCCTGTATTCGTGGCGGCCTGCCGGCTGGTTCTGGGAGACGGAGGACACAGGAAGTAAGACTACCGCCCAAGATCTGCTCCCGGCAGATGGCATCCTTACGGAACCTGCGTCGTGTTGTTGTTCCAGTGACCATGACATGCACTTTCGTACGTCGCTTTGGATAAAAGTGTCCGCTAAATAAATGTAATGTAATGTAAGAGATCGCCAGCGTAAACACCAGCACCAGAATTCGGGCCCAGGAGCCAAAGGCAGTGTCAGAGACCGGGTCAGCGGCGATAGCAACCCTGCCTAGCAACCCGAGACCGGTGTGGCCGACGTTTAAGTTTAGAATGACATTTTAGAACACTCTCCCTTGCACCCTCGTCTCTGTCTCTATATCTCTCTCTCTCTCTCTCTCTCTCTCTCTTCCTGTCTCTCTCTCTCGCTCTGTCTCTGTCTCTCTCTCTCAATGTCTCTCTCTCTGTCTCCTCACCACAGTGCAGCTGTACTGCTCTACCCTGTCTTCTGCTCCACACTTCACTGAGCTCTGCTTCTTTCCCGCTTTTGGAGGAAAACGAGACAAAAACCACAAACAGCATCAGTACTCCTCCTGCCCCTTCATCACTACCACAGACTCTTTACACACACCAGATGCTCAACTCTTCATCCTAAACAAAGTCCTGGCTCCCTGTCGTTTGAGCCAAAACATGAAAATTTTTAGCACTTCTTTGAAATTCATTAAGGGCTGTGGCTAAGTACAATACTGTGGCAATGGGCGTTCACACTGGAAACTCCTGTTACCGACCAGGACTGCCTAGTTAAGAAGCTTTAAAAGTGCGCAGGAGCAGAGTATCTGGCGATTCTATAGAATCTGTGCAAGTACTTCACTTCTTCCTACTCCCACCAGTCTGTGGGGGTGGAAGACTGTATTCTCTGCTCAAATTTCTTGCCATTACTGTTAGTCTTCTTGTTTACTCTTTCCCTGTAAGCCAGGAGTGTTAAAACTCCAGTCCTGGAGGCACATAGCAACTGCAGGTTTTTGAGGATTACGTTCATTGAGCCTCACCCAAAAGCCTGCAGGCACTGCAGCCGTCCTGGACTGGAGTCTTGACACCCCTGCCCTGGATGGTTTTCCCCTACATGCAGAATGGAATGAAGTCTCTCTCTCTCACACACACACACACACACACACACACACACTACCTGCAGTGGGGACAGCGTCCCCTTTTGAGGAGGAGGGCTCGTGGCAGTCGCCGTAGGTCGCCGTGGCGTCGCTGTGGTCCTGCAGGCTGAGCACTGGGGGGATCTCCAGCGTGTCCTGCAGCTTCACCAGCGTCAGCTTGGAGTTGAAGGTGAAGCGCTTCAGCTGCAGGACTAACACACTGGACACAGAACAGTCCGTTATTTAACCCTTTGCAGAACAGGAATATTCTGTAATTCTAAGTTAATAGAACTCCATTGTATTCATTTACCAGTAACGATTGCTACATCAGCATTAGAATGTTAAGTTGGGATCTCATATTTGGGATCTTACACCTTAAAGGGTTAACCAGGGAAATACTGACTCAGATTAGGTCTCAGGGTCCACATTTCACAAAAAGACTGAGAAAACTGAGACACTGAAAGACTAAAATTAGACAGAGTCTAAAAGACTTAAGACTGTGAGACTGAAAGACATAAACACTAAAATACTGGAAGATAAAAAGACCCTGAAAAGGCTGGAAGTGATTGGATGAGGCTACATTACCGGGGTAGCGACTGCAGTTTCTGCTCTACTATGGCCAGCTGTGCAAAGCAAACACTGCACTGGCACTCCACCTCGTAGTCCTGCAATGACAAAACACAGAATTCAGCACTGACCTCACACAGACCACAAAGCACAGCATTCAGCACTGACCTCATACAGACCACAAAACACAGCATTCAGAACTAACCTAATACAGACCACAAAACACAGTACTCAGCACTGACCTCTTACCAACTCCAAAACAGCACTGAGCACTGACCTCATACAGACCACAAAACAGCATTCAGCACTGACCTCATACAGACCACAAAGCACAGCAATCAGCACTGACCTCATACAGACCATAAAACACAGCATTCAGCACTGACCTCATACAGACCACAAAACACAGCACTCAGCACTGACCTCATACAGACCACAAAGCACAGCATTCAGCACTGACCTCATACAGACCACAAAACACAGCACTCAGCACTGACCTCATACAGACCACAAAGCACAGCATTCAGCACTGACCTCGCACAGAGCCCACAGCACAGTCAGAGGCACTGATTGACAGTTCTGCTGCTGAACGGGGGTCGGTGATGGTGGTCCAGATGCACGCTTACCATAAAGTAAAGTGCCAGGCTGTCCTCCACGGAGCCGCCTGAGACCAAGTCCACAGACAGGGAGTTATAGGACTCCATTTTGTGTACCGTCTCCCCACAGCTTGGAGAGTGAAGCAGAGAAACAGGAGTTAACATTCACAGCCAGGGCTGGGACAAACAAGTCCAGTTCAGTTTCCACTGCAATTCAGTCAAGGAAATACGACTCAAGATTAAATTCATGCATTCAATGCTAAGAATGTATTTCTCTGTAAAAATGTCTAATGTTAGCTAGGCTATTGTCAGTACATGCAGCCTAACTAACACTCAAGTCATTCATTCTGTCAAGCAAAGGCGTAAAGAAATAAAATAATATACATTTATTTACGCCTGTGAATTAGCTTGCCAGAGAGAAATCTAGCACTCTATATCTCTCTATGTAGCCTGGGAGGTCACAGGCTAGCTAGCTGGCCTGTGATATATCTCCAGCTAGCTGGCTGGCTAGGGAGTGAGACAGATCGCAAGCCAGCTAGCTAGGGAGAGAAAAAAAATTAGATAGATTGCAAACTAACTAGTCGTCCTTCTTAAAGAAGCTTAAAAAATATGCTTTCAAACTGATTTGGTACACAAATTATGAAAGATTAGGTTTATCAGAATCAGTTGAAACCCCAAAATGGTCAAAATTTTTTTATAAGAGCAGGTCACTTTCGCTGTGCAACAGGAAATGAAGATGGCCGTTCAGCTTAACCAAGCTGACGGGAGAGACGGCAGGTCAGACGGCCTACCTGAGGCACGTTCTGCAGGACAGGAGGTCGAACTCGAAGTTGGCCTCGACTGGGCAGGTGTAAGGGTGAAGCCCGTCGGCCGTGCTGAGGATGGAGCCCTCCTCTTTCATCTGGGACATGAGAACGTTCAGGAACTCGTGGGCGTCCTGCGCAAACGGCAGAGAGTGCGGGTGAGAGACCGAGCGGGGCGCGGCCTTCAACCGCGCGTTTGGAGACGGCCCTACGCCGCACCCGAAGCCCCGTTCACAACCAAAGATCCGCCACGAAGCCGCTTTAGAATGAATCAGAGAGGAGCTGCAGCATATTGATAAATGGTAAATGGACTGCATTTATATAGCGCTTTTATCAAAAGCGCTTTACAACTGAGCCTCTCATTCACCCATTCACAAACACACTCACACACCAACGGTGAAAGGCTGCCATGCAAGGTACCAATCAGCTTGCTGGGAGCAATTAGGGGTTAGGTGTCTTGCTCAGGGACATGCCCATGGCAGAGGATCGAACCGGCAACCCTCCGACTGCCAGACAACCGCTCTTACCTCCTGAGCTGTCGCCTCCAGGTGTATGCGTGTGCGGACACTAGCGATACAGTCTCGTCTCTCACCTGTTGTTCATGTCCACAGAAGTCCCTGCAGTTCTCTGAGACTGACTTTTTCAGGGTCTTCAACAGATCAGTCTTTTTATTACTGCTACCGCAGCGCCGTGCTGCGTGCAGCTCTGCTACGCACCTACAGGGGGCGACAGAGTCAAAGTGGTCAGACAGCGACCGCTACGGTTGGGACAGAAATCACCGTACAAAGAGGAATAGCCGGACTCAGGCTGAGGACCCCTGGACTAGAGCGCAGTAAAACATGTTTTATAGGGACACAAGAGTAGCTTTCATCTGTCGCTCATTAGAACATCAATACTTTCATTTCAAAATGGCTGATGATCCAGCTTGTTACATTTTTAAAAAGAGGCCTCCGCTGCCAGTCTTTTATCGAGGGCCAAGATGGAAACCCTGATACTGGTGTTAACAGCACTGATGTCTGCATACTGTAATCCAGCAACAGCGGATATGTCGACGTACTTCATCAAGCGTGAGCTCTCCTCTCTCCTCACGTCCTCCATGAAGTCTTGCAGACTGAACAGACTCTGGAGAGTTGCGTTCATGTAACACATGTTCCTCAGATTTGGCAACCTGCGACAGAGACATGAACACATCTTTACCGTCACTGCACATGAGCCAGGTAATAAGAGAGTCACTCAGACCAGCTGACAGACGCTCTGTTTCTGAACAGAGGCTGAAATCAAGTGGGGCAGAAAAAGAAAATCTTCCAGCTGGAATGCCAAATTTGGACCTGTGAGAACTGCTCATAGAGACACTTCGCAATGTGATTGTATGGCTTTGAGGAAAATGTAATTAAAGACCTGCTCTGTACTCAGTTGTTAATCAACAAAAAATTACGCGGTTGCCAACTAAATACTGTGGTGGATCATGGTACTTGTACTTTTTAACGTCTTGTACTGGCATCTTGGTAACCTGCTTTGGTTTGGTAACCAGTGACATTAGTGGCCTGACACTAATTGCAAACTCTTTCTTTTTCGTCTTTTTGCTCGTTGCAAGACATTAGAATTTTATTAGCAACCAAATTCACTGAGTGGGGCCGTTAGCTTTCTCTGCATGGTGTAAAATTTGAAAGATACGTCATTCTTACCCAAGGACAGTGTACACCAGCCTCTTGTTCTGGGTCTCATCCTCACCGGTACGCTCCTTCACAAACTTTTTGAGACTGTAGCAGAGTCTGCCAAACCACCCCGTTGCCTTCACCTCAGCCGTGACCAGCTGTTCTGCGCAGTCGGTGAGGGTCGGCTGTTCCGCGCAGTCGGCGAGGGTCGGCTGTTCCGCGCAGTCGGCGAGGGTCGGCTGTTCCGCGCAGTCGCTGAGGGTCGGCTGTTCCGCGCAGTCGCTGAGGGTCGGCTGTTCCGCGCAGTCGCTGAGGGTCGGCTGTTCCGCGCAGTCGCTGAGGGTCGGCTGTTCCGCGCAGTCGCTGAGGGTCGGCTGTTCTGCGCAGTCGCTGAGGGTCGGCTGTTCTGCGCAGTTCGTTGTCAGGTTCAACAGCTCAATGCAGCTGGTTTTCAGACCCGGTTGTTCTTCACCGCTGGTTGTCAGGGGCAACAGCTCGATGCAGCTGGTTGTCAGACCTGGCTGTTCTTCGCCGTTGGCTCTGAGGCCTGGCTGCTCTCTGCAATCGGTTATAAGGGCCAGTGGCTCAGTACTGTTGATGTGCTGAGCTGGATGATCTGAGCAGGTGGTGACAATGGCTGACTCCTCTCCAAATACATTTTTGGCTTTCCTATCCTTGCCTCTCTTCCATTGCCATTTCTTCTTCTTTTCCTTCTTCTCTGCCTTGGGTTTTCCTGTGTCTTCATCGTCCAATCCCTGGGCCCATACATTTAAGAAATTAAAACGCACTTCACGTTACTTTCTAACATGTTTCACAATAATTATACTTTTATTTTATAAACTTGATACTTTACTTTTATTTTAACAAAACATATTTAGCACTGTATTTATCCTTCGTGTCATTAAATGAATACGAACAATTTAAAATAAACTATGCTAAAAGACGACAGGACAATTTCCTTCGCGAGATTATGAGTTTACCGGACAGAAGCACAACAGGGAAAACAGGCGCATTTTTTGCAATAGATTTCACGGGTCTTGCTCAGTCTCATTCAACGATAAGGTTGTGATCAAGCATGAATTGGTAGCAATATATATATATCCAGTATGTTTGTGATACGTTGTGACGTCACAAAACAACAAAACTTTTTGCTCCCTGCGCTAATAATTGTTTTCTTATGACGTAGCTATTCTTGAATTGCCTTTCCCAGAAATGTTCGGTAGTTGACATTGATAGACCTGAGCAACTTACCAGGAGTGTGATTAATTTAGGTACATACATTACGTTAGATTTATTTAGCAGACGCTTTTATCCAAGCGACGTACAAAAAGTGCAAATCACTACAAAACACAAGTTCAATAAGGTACTAATTTCGTACAGCTATTTATAGGCAGGAACACAGTTCAGTTCACGCAGTGAACATTATTCTGACGTAATTTATGCCAATAAGCCAAACTAGGGAGAAGAACAAGCTACAATATTAGGACAAATATAAAACGCTAATTTAAGATATCTCTAATTGCATGCTAATTTAAGATATCTTTAATTGTATTGTGACTAGTCAAAACGTTAATTTAAGATATATCAAATTACATTTTGATTAGTAATATTTCGCCATTAAGTTCTCCAATTGGAACTCCAATTAAAGATATCTACAATTCCGTTTTTACTATCGAAAACGTGAATTCCATATATCTACATTTAAATTTAAATTAAAGAATGATATTTCACGATATCTGGCTAGTAAGATATGGCAAGCCCTGTTAACATCTGATAGCTTGTCCGGATTCACATTACAGATATCTGACTGTAATTCATTTATGAGTCAAAACGGAATTAGGGATATCTTAAAGTAGCGTTTTGACTAGTCAAAATGTAATTAGATATCTTAAAGTAGCATTTTGATTAGTCAAAACGCTACTTTAAGATATCCCTAATTCCGTTTTGACTAGTATGATTTCGCCATTAAGTTCCATGGAACTACAATTAAAGATATCTACAATTCATATCTACAATATCTACAGTTTTGACTATCTAAAACGTGAATTCCGGATATCTCCATTAAAATTATGACTTGTCGTAACTCAGATTCGAGATATCTTCACTTTAGTTCTGACTAGTCATAATTCCGATTAAAGATATCTTTAATTCCTTGTTACTGAAGATATCTATATTATCTTTTTTTTTTTTTGATATCTTAAACTAAGGTACTAGTCAAAATAAAATTGTAGATATCTTGAACTGGAGTTATGACTAGTGAAAACTAAAGTGGAGATATCTCGAATTTCACTTAGCTACTAGGCCTACTCGTCAAGTCCTTTTAAGATATCTACAAAGAAGTTATGGATATCTTGAAGCGAGACCGATCTTGTAATTATGACTAGTCAAACATTGTAATTATGACGAGTCAAAATGCATTTGTAAATATCCTAAATGTAGGCTAATGTTAAATGTTAAGAGGGCTTGCCATAAATGTGTATTTTGATGTGTGATACGTATCATTTATGTTTCCCATTCATTATAGCAATATGTTAAATTTAAAAGTTACGATATCCATCAACCACATTTTTCGCTAGACAGCTTAGCCAGAAAACATTATTTTGTTCAGAAATAAATGCTGCAGATGACATAACGAAACACCTGACAGTGATGCCATATTTACATTTCAGCACTACTACTGCCTTATGCAACCTAACGCAGCCTAACGTTGCTTCGCGGTTTCACACACTCATTTAATATCCTCTTTAACAAGAAAATAAAGCAGCGTTATTGTGGGAATTCCCGAGTAAAACAGCGTGAACACAGTGACGTCAGAAGTTGGAAATTTTCCACTTGAAATGTCCACGTTCCCAATAGTTTTGAACGCAGCATAAGACCCGACATTACTTGAAAGCAGGATTGGGTTACTTGGGATTAAACATCTTGACAGCCTCAAGAAATGTGTGAGCTGGCGACAGGACTGTCGGTTATTTTTAGTTGATGCCTATAATACCTTACAAGCAGTGTATGCTGGTTTTCATTCTAACAAGCTGTTACTTTTTCTTATTTAGGTGCTTCACATGAGGGGTTATTTACCCTTTTAAACCACATTATGTCAGAAATACAATACATGGCCAAAATTATGCGGACACCTTACATCCATCTTCTCATCCAAAATTATCGGTGTAAGGTAAAATTTCAATTTTCCCAATCAACACACTGGTGGAGTTGTAAAATTCCACTGCCGTACATGAGTGGAGCCATAAAATGCCCCAGGATGGGGACAGCAGCTGAAAGCTGCATGGATCTTTTGCGGCCCCATTTATTGAGGGGAAGCAATCTTCGAATGGCTTATATCTCCTGGAAGAGTTGGAGGAATCAGATGACAGAATATTACCCTCTTGGAGCTGTGGCCATACCAGGTGAAGGGTCAAGAAGAACTTTAATTGGGGGCCATATACTGCTGCTCTGCAATCCATGGACAATGGCCCAGGCTCTCCTTGGTGGGGCAAATGTTACCGGCCTATTCGTATCCAGACCTTATTTGGGCAAATCAAGGGAGCTGTGGGGTATGGAAGGCTTTCTCAGGATTAGATTTAAGGGAAGTCCAAAGAAACATTCAGGGAGAATCTGCTTAACAGTTATCCTGGTACCGTAGTCTTTGCTGTACAGAATATTTGGGCATTCATCAATAATCACTTTGTGTTCCTTTTCTTTGTCTTAGTTTGTTACTTTGTATGTCTTTTCATAGCGGTCTTTGTCTTGCTTTGTAAAATAAAGTGTTCACCTTTTCCACCATTGAAACTGCCTATCCTCGGTTATTGCCAACGGTCATATCGTGTCATAATAAACAGTTTTTTTTTCCCTTTTTCAGAGCAGCCAATGCACGTACACGCGAACCTGTATTCACATACATCTTTACAGGATTTGAAGTTAATGGAGTCCGATAAACATGTTTTCCTCCCTGCGACTAAATCTAATTCCTTGCTGCTCTAACAACCTCCACTCTTCTGGGAAGGCTTCATACTAAATGTTGGGGCATTGATCCAGGGATTTGCTTCCATTCAGCCAGAAGAGCATTAGTGAGGTTTGACACTAATTAGGCGATTAGGCCTGGCCATCATTTGGCTTTGCAACTGATCGTAAAGGTGTTGGATGGGGCTGAGGTCAGGTCTCTGTGGAGGCCAGTCAAGTTCTTCCACACTGTTCTCAACAACAATATTTTATATGGACCTCGCTGTGGGAAAACTGTTGGGGAATCACAGAATCATCTAGAATGTGATTGTATCCTGTGGCATTAAGATTTTCCTTTACTGGAACTAAGGGGCCTGGCCCAAACCATGAAAAACAGCCCCAGACCAAGGGGTGTCCTGATACATTTGGACATAGTGTGGCTATAAATACCACAAAGAATAAAATTCCCATGTTCATATTGTACTTATTGTGTTACATTGCAAACTATTACATAGAGGTCAATTATTTTTTAAGATCAAATTAAAGACTGAGTATCAATAGGCTCCAACTGGAAGATGATGAAGAATTCAAAGACAAAAAGACAAAGCAAATGATAATCAGTCAAACCTGCAATGTGTAAATAAGTTTAAGGGCAAAATTACCAAATAAATTCAACATGTGTTCAGCAACCTAATTAGGAGCCAACTGATTAACCCCAGTCTTTCATTTCATCTAAAAAATGTGTTTACCCCTTTTATGAAATTGTAAATCATCCATCTTGACATGAAAAGCACTTAATTTAAAAAATTTACACCTTGTTAAAATTTAGGGATTGCAATTGCGGTTGGAAGGAATACCAGCATACAAGGCGACCCTGGGACCCAGTTTGGGAACCACTGCTTACAAGCAATTCAGGGCAGTAAAGTTGGGGTTCTCAGTCTTATCCAGAAAGGGGGAGTTGGGTGCCGGCTTTTGTTGCAACCAAGAAGCTGTACACCTGATTCTACTAATCAACCACTAGAGTCTTTGTCTAGCAACTTGATTAGTAGAGTCAGGTGTGTAACTGCTTGGTTGCAACAAAAGCCTGCACCCACACCTGCTCTTTCTGGATAAGATCAAGGAACCCCGGCAGGTAGGTGTATCAGCAAGCAGCTGCAATGGACTTTCCTAGAAAAACAAATAAAATACGTAAAAAATAAAATAAAATCCCATCAGCTGATTTGTCTGTGACCGCAAATGCACCATCAGTTGTTTTGATCAGTTCTTTCATTTAGATTTTATGCAAAGCAGCGGCCTGTGGTTCTTGTGCTGGTGCTGTTCAGCTGCTGCTCCCTACTTTAATTACAGTACAGTACAGCACATTACATTACAGTACATTACAGTAAATTACAATACAGCACATTACAGTACATTACAATACAGCACATTACAGTACAGTGAGAACCCCTGCAGCTAAAGGTCACGCTGTTCTGCGCCACAGTAACCCCCAGCCAGGGGCTGCTTTTCCCAGGGCTGGCCACACAGTGCTACAGGAGAGCTAACGCCGAACAGAAAACGGGCACGTCTCTTACTGACTACCCTGTGCTGCAGTTTAACTGCGGGATCTCCTTGGTGCGATTCATTGTTAAATTGCAAGTGAAATAAATCAGCCTGTGTGCACTACACCAGGCAGATACAGTTGCATTTGTTCACTCAAACATACTTTTCATAGCCTGTGCATATGACATTCTAGACATGTTCACCTTTATTTCTATCACTCTCCTATTATTAGGTCAACTAACTGTATTTCAAAAAGTTACAATTAGCCACTCTATTGTATAATTAGCTACCTGTCTGAGTGCCTATAAGACCCCTGAGTATAATTGAAATACAGGTTTAAGATCTTTCCAGGTCACATGACAGAGCCAAACTGCTGGCCCTATTCATGACATCTGAAAACTACAACTGAAAATATCTGCTTGCACAATCAGCAATTATATATATGTTTGTATGTTTGTGTAGGTAATATTAATGCATGAGTCAGATTTGGAGAGCTTTTAATTACAGGGTTCTATATAACAACCATATTTTTTTTAACTAACATGAGTATGCTCTTTGGTGTGTCTTTAAGGACTGAACAGCAGAAATTGTTTTATAAAGTATGGTAATACTAACATGAATGAATGACAAAGCAATGGTATGCAATGAGATAGAGACAGAAGACAGAGCCACAGTGGGCAGAATGGCAGAACTGCCATCAAACTCACCAGTGAACTCACATGTTATACCGACTCTTATCAATGGCCATTGCTTTAGTCATGGCTGTTATCGCCCCCTAGTGGAAAAGCTATGGATAGCACACCCTCATCGAGCACAGCATTGTCATGGTCAATGTACAGCAGGCAGTGAAAACCACAGAGCAAGAGTTAAGACAGACTACAACACACAATTCAGCAGTTTAGTATCCAGCAGATCTACATGGGTGTTGTAATTTGAATTATTCTAATAAATGCAATTCATTTTAAGGGCTCTTTTACCCTGAACACAAACACAGGGCGGTAAAGAGACACATTATTATGCTCTGTTCGGTGGACAGATACAATACACTGTAAGTGAATGCAGATACTTTGCTTTACATAAATGCATATGAAAGTCAAAGCATGATGACTAAAGAGCCAAATTCCTGATTCTCTAGATGGGGAAATGTACGCTGGTGGCATAAAGAGCTTTGGGAAGGTGAGCCTTTTTGGCTGGAAGTGAAGTGACACAGTGAAGTGCTAGCGAAAAGGACAGTGATGTCAGCGCTACACACCTTGGTGGCGACGTACGGAACAGCGTGCTTCTGGCCAATGGAGGCCACCAGGCTGGACACGTGAATGACGTATCCCTGGCAACGACGGAGGTGGGGGAGGGCCAGCTGAGAGAGACAAGACACAGTTTCACAAAACAAGTTTTCAGTTCATGCAAATAAAGCACATTTCTTTCTGAATTGTGTAAGAGAGCGGGAGAGAGAAGCAGAAAGAGAAAGGGAGGGAGGGTGAAACAAAGAGAGAAAGATAGGGAGGGAGGGAGAAAGAAAGGGATAAAGAGAGAAAAGGGCTGAGGGCTAGGGAGAGAGAGAAACAGAATGAAAGGAGGGAGAAAGAAGGAAAAAAGAAAGGGAAAAAGAATGAGGGAGAGAGAAGGACTGAGGGGTAATGCTGTGCAAACACTGAATCAGCTGGAGACTCAGATGACAGGCGCAGTATTTGCTGGGCAAACCGCTGTGAACTTTCACAGACACTGAGTAACTGCTCTGCATACAGCTAGTGGTGTCATGCTAACGTTCAGCACGATGTTAATGTACCTTCCCCTAGTCAATGTACACGAGTGTAAACCCCTACTCTCCTACTCTAGTCTCTTATTAATCTGTTATACAGTATAAATGAAATAACTCCACCCTCTCAGCCCAAACACTGTCCCATCAGCAAAACCAGCATCTGGCACTAAGTATGACCAGAGGGAAAAATATGAGTGAGCATCCATGATTGGATCGCAAAACAGAGTACCCTGTGGCTCACCAGGGTCTTGGCCACAATCCACTAAGACCACTGATGATGGACCAGCAGCCACCGCAATGCTTCCTGATACAAGCACTGATGCAGACAGGGCATCTACAGGAAGACTGGGGCATCGCATTGGCTGTTTCTTTACCCTGTGTCGTCCTCATGAAGAAGTCCCCAGCTCAGAACTGTGGAGAGAGATGATCAGACCCCTAACGGGACATTCTGAAGAGTCGCGAGACCCTGCCATTAATGCTTTTAGAGGGACGGACAAAATGCGCACCTGTGAGAGGGTCGCATCTTGGTGACGTCACAGGGCACAAACAGGCAGGTTCTGGGACCTGTGCTGTTAAGCATAAAGGAAATGTAATGTAATGTAATGTAAATACAGATGAAGAAGAAGAAGAAGAAAGAAAAAACTAGAAGTAAATTGACACCGGTTCAATCACGTGAGGACAATCCCCTCCCCCCAACATCATGTTATTTAACAAATGGAAATGGAAAAAGGGAATCTTTTTCAAAAACAAACATAAAACACGCCGCACGATTTGGGAAAACGACGGCAATGTATATTACACAGCATTTGTCGAACACGTGGACGATTCCTTTACCAATTCCTTCTGGCCCTCGTGTAACTATGACAACTTTGTTTAGATGGCTGTGGAAAATAAGTTGGAGACCACTGCAGTTTGAATATAATTACCAAGCTGGATCGGCATTTGGTTTCTTTACTGTCAGCGTTTATGTTGGTGACAGCTTCCCAACAAACACACCCCTCAAATATTACACCACCTCACGTCCATCAGCTGACTGGCTTACAGATCTTCCCCGTCAACTGTAATAGGCCTATTTCACCAGATGGCGACCAAAACCAGATGTAGGGATACTTTGTTTCCGGTTACCGTTGCTACGGACGCAAGTCCATTTCTGACAGCGAAAAATTGAGACTGAACAGCGACGTGTGTTCTCACAGTCCCTGATAGCTCTGCCAAAGTTCACTGTCTGATGTTATCCGCATTGTCGAAGCATTGCCAGTGAACGTTAAGCGGTCTAAACTGGACAAGGGCTATAAATTCTTTTTTGAGAAGTTTATATTCGGTTATGAAGGTAAGTATAACGTTAGCTCTGGTTCACCAGAAAGCTAAATAGCTAGCTTGCTAACCACATCAAGTTAGCCGATTAAAGAGATGTTGCACTTCGACGTAACATAAATTCTTTTCTGGAGGCGACTCCATTGTGTTTTCGTAGCGTGAAGCAACATCTGCTGTCCGTTAACAGCGTCTCTGTTCCTCTCGGTTGTCCCGAAAATGAATGAATAGGGAGCCTGACAACTGTGAGGAAAAGCGATTCTGTTAACGTTGACGGTCAGCAGGGAAGTTCAGGGGAGGGGGGGTTCAGGGGAGTTAACCGAATATAAACTTCTCAAAAAAGAATTTATAGCCCTTGTCCAGTTTAGACCGCTTAACGTTCACTGGCAATGCTTCGACAATGCGGATAACATCGGACAGTGAACGTTGGCAGAGCTATCAGGGACTGTGAGAACACACGTCGCTGTTTAGGCTCAATTTTTCGCTGTCAGAAATGGACTTGCGTCCGTAGCAACGGTAACCGGAAGCAAAGTATCCCTACATCCGGTTTTGGTCGCCATCTTGTGAAATAGGCCTATTCAAGCGGGAAGCCGTAGAGCGAAAGCACGGCGTTGTGGGATATGTAGTGGTTAAATTGAAGCAGCTCAAAATAGACCGTGATAAATTGATGAAATAATTATAATTTACGGTGACTATGGAGTTTTATGAAAATCACGTACACTTAATTGATTAAAATAGGCCTAATTTGGAACGCATGAAAATGAAACTTTACCAGTTCCGTGTTTCACTAGGGATAACCTACCTTTAGGCTAATAAAAGGTTTATTTGTTCATTCTTATTCATTTGTTCATTCAAACAGTGGTGTTGCGAGGAGCTTTCGTCTTTAGCAGGATGTTCATACGAAACAGTTCGCAACTTTCTGCCGCGCATCTAGGCTATCCAATGGAGGGAGGCAGGGAAATGACTGGCTTTAGTGGTGCCGCTTGCTTGAAGCAGCCAGCTTGTTATTTGGCTGGCTGTCAATATTAAACTTCGCTATAAAAAAAGGAGTCACGATCACCAGACGTAACACAGCTGCCAATATGCCCAAAACTTAGGCTATCCCAGGCATGTCATACTGACCATAATTAGCTACTGTGGACGTGGATCATAACCTACAGTGGTATTTCCAGGTAGCCTAATATGTAGGCTATCCACATGCTTAGTCACGTCAGGCATGTTAAATGATTATAACAGATGCCCTCGGTGTGTACCTTTAATAGTCAGTGCCAAACCGGCCTACAGTCCTTGTAATGTTAAGTTTCACAGCCTTGCTAGACCCAAAAGTTCCACCATCACTAAACATCATTTATTTGATATTAGCAGACCTGCATCTGAATTATAGCTAATGTTATAGGCTGAAAGGAAAACAAATTTTAGTGGAAGTCAATTAGTTTGATTCATCGTATTATGTTACATGATCATTTAATTGTATTAAATACTTCATATTTCTATTGTTCATTGCCTGTGGTCACACAAAGTATTCCCCACCATAAAATCTGATTAATAGATAAAACTTTTTGTACAAAATATGAGCACAGGTGGAATGTTGAAAAAGGAACATGATTAGGCTCTCGATGTACTGACCAAACAGGGGCAGGTACTGTGGACTGGAGGTGGAAATATAACGTTAAGTGTCAAGCTCGCTTTCACAGAGCAGTGTCATACTAGCTTTTACGGAATTGACACTCTTAAGTAGCTTAGCATCAAGTGTCAAGCTGGCCTTAACCTTGTCTTCTCTGGGGCTCCGGCCCCTTATCTTGCCCTGAGTTCAAAGACCGCTCCAGCCTGTTTCCTCGGCCTGGGGCCACGGGATCACTCCAAACCTGTCTCTCGCTGCATGATCATTTACTGCTTCAGCCCTGTTCCTCCCCTGCCCATGCCTCGATGCTGTCTGGAGCTCCAGATCCAGCACCCGCCTCCTCAAAACTGTACTATACTGAACTATACAATTTCATCTTCTATTATTCCTGTTATCTTTCACCTCAGCTGTGACCTGCTTAACCCATTCTGTTTGCTGTGATAGATCCCTTGTAGCATTTCTGCCACATTCCATTCTACTGCTACTTTACACCAGGCCGACCATTGGAGGATGGGCTCCCCCTCCATAGCCGGGTTCCTCTCGAGATTTCTTCCCATTGGGGAGTTTTGCAGTTGAAGTGCTTCTTACAATATGTCCTAATCTTACACCACACTTTCAACCACTATTGCCCTTTACTTTCCACTGGCTGGCTCTACTTCGCTGGTGCCTTAAGAAAAATATCTTATAGGTGTGAATCAAACATACTGTGGGGTTAAGTGAATCATTTAACGGAAATAACATCATGTGGCCTGGCTGGATTCCCAGTGTTTCATGGATTCTCCTTTCTGTTTGCTTCTGTACAGATGCAGGGACAGCATGTCTGGTGTGAAACTTTGTCTTCCCCGTTGCTACGGTATCTTCAGGAGAGATCACCGGGGGGAGCCTCCCGCTGCCTGCCAGCGAGTGTGTATGAATAACGCTGTGAGTGAGCCAAGCTGTACGACTGACACTGGAGAAGGAATGGGACTGAACAAGAGGGGGGGAGACAGAGAGAGAGAGAGAGAGAGAGAGGGGGGGGAGAGGGAGAGGGAGAGAAAGGGAGAGAGAGAGAGAGAGAGGGAGAGAAAGGGAGAGAGAGGGAGAGAGAGAGCGCCAGCTAGCCAGCCAGCCAGCACTTGAGAGGGAAAGTGAAAGAGCCAAAGGGAAAGAGAGGGAGAGAGAGGAAGAGAGAGAGAGGGGAGAGAGAGCCAGCCAGCCAGAGAGAGAGAGAGAGCAATAGAGAAAGAGGGAGAGAGAGAGGGAGAGGGAGAAGGTGTTGGGGATTGAATTTCGACCTGACAGCATTCCAGAATATTTCAAGTCAGACAGCTCGAGTCTTAAAGAGTGAGAGGGAAGGAGAGATTGAAGGCATTGACCTACAAACAAGATGAAGCTCACTGATCAGCTGGGAGGGGTGGGGGGGAGGTGGGGGGGGGGGGGGAGGTGGATTACCATGACCACGGTATTGACCTCCACCAAAAAGCGCTGGGGGCTCCCCTCCCAAACCTGGGCGGTGGGGTGGGGGGTGCGTAGAGGGACCCTCAGGCACAGTCAGACCCAGGATCAGTACGGGGGAAGACAGCACAAGGAGCCATGAAAGAGAAAGAGGGTGACTTCCTCTGTAGCGATTAGTCCTATCAGCAGTGGCTAGCTGGGAGAAAGGGAGAAAGAGAGAGAGTGAGTGATAATCCTGTTTTTCTCATTAATATTATGTATACTGACGCCAACAAATGTTCTATTGCTGTTAAAGCCTGGTGATAGCATATTCGTTGCTGTTAGCCTTGCTGTACACATGCTCTGTTCAGTTCAAATGATCATTCATGTGTTATTTGAAGTGACGTAAACTTAAAAAAATAAATAAATAAATCACCACTATCACTGATGCTTTAATAATGAGAAATATTTGACAAGTTTAAGTCATATGTCCTATGAAGATGGCAACAAATAAGTGTGAAATGCGAATGATCTGATAAAATTGTGAATGGCCTCATTAAAAATTTGCAGAGCAAGGGTCCGTGCTCGGAATGCGTGAAGCTCATAATGCTGGAATGCCAGGAAAAGGTCATTTAACCCCATGATTGCTATGGCTGTAGAGCTGAGGTGAACTGTGATTGGTGGAGATTGTGATGGCATATTCAGGGGCAAATACCTGAGGTAAAATGTGTTGGGGAGTTCACAGAAGTCTGCCTCTTATTAGACCCCCCAAAGGAAAACAGACTGTTTACCGTGCTGACAGGGAGTCAGCAAGCAACATTACGAGATAGTACTCAGTTGCAAAACATCCTACTGGATCAGCATTATATGAACCTTAGGTTCTCCAGAATACAGTGGAAGCATGTTCTGTATTGTTGGAAAGCCAATGTCATGGGTAACAAGTTGGTGTCTTTGGTGGTGGGGTGCTGACAAAAGATCTTGATACCTATGGGTCAAATGTGATTGGTGGAGAATGCAATGCCATATTCAGGGCCCCATACCTGAGGTAAAATGTGACTGGTGGAAAAAAGATAGCATACTGAGGGCCCCATACCTGAGGGAAAATGTGATTGGTGGAGAAAAGATGGCATATTCAGGGTCATATACCTGAGGTAAAATTTGATTGGTGGATGTGATGGCCATGTGAGTGTGATGGAACACTTCTAAAATCACAGCTTTAGTCAAACTGATTTTATATGTGAAATTATACACGCACACACACACACACACAGACTATGTTTTAGCATACAGACTATGGGTCTCATATTGGGTCATACTGGATCATTTTCATCATGATGGCGATGACAACGATGATGATGATGACACCGACATATACATCTGACAAAGTGTACATCCACTGCCATCATTTTTTGTGCAAGTAATGTTAGCGTCCGCTGCGTTGCGTTGCAGAGCGAGGGTCAAGCCATCTCCGTGGCTAAACAGGAAGAGGAAGTGCCGAACAGGAACGGGACGAAAGGACCATAGAGGGGGAGGATGAAGAACCAGGATGACGGAGGCACAGAGGATGGAGGGATGAAGGAGAAAGAGGGGACGCCGGAGGGGGTGGCGGGCGAGAACGAAAAGTGGACCAAAGACCGGCGGAACACGGCGGAGCAGGGGGAGCGGGCCGAGGGGAAGCAGGCGGGCCGCCACTCGGGCTCGCTCTCGCGGGCCGGCTGGGTGCTGGGCGAGCGGCTGGCCATCAACGTGTCGGGCATGCGCTACGAGACCCAGCTGCGCACGCTGGCGCAGTTCCCCGACTCGCTGCTGGGCGACCCGCGCCGCCGCCTGCGCTACTTCGACCCGCTGCGCAACGAGCTCTTCCTGGACCGCAACCGCGTCTGCTTCGACGCCATCCTCTACTTCTACCAGTCGGGCGGCCGCCTGCGCCGGCCCGCCAACGTGCCGCTCGACGTCTTCATGGACGAGCTGCGCTTCTACGAGCTGGGCGACGACGTCCTGGCGCGCTTCCGCGACGACGAGGGCTTCCCCAAGGAGGAGCCCCGCCTGCTGCCCGGCAACAAGCTCCAGCGCCGGCTGTGGATGCTGTTCGAGCACCCGGAGTCCTCGTCCGGCGCCCGGATCATCGCCATCGTCAGCGTCATGGTCATCGTGGTCTCCATCCTCATCTTCTGCCTGGAGACCCTGCCCGAGTTCCGGCACGAGAAGGAGAGAGAGGTGAGAGAGAGAGAGAGAGAGAGAGACGGGGAGGAGAGAGGTGAGAGAGAGAGAGAGAGAAACGGGGAGGAGAGAGGTGAGAGAGAGAGAGACGGGGTGGGGAGAGGAGGGGGAGGAGGAGAGAGAGGGAGATATAAGATGTACTTTTATTGAACCCTGTTGGGTCATTTGTCCTCTACATTTGACCCATCCTAGTTACTTAGGAGCAGTGGGCAGCCACAGTGCAGCGCCTGGGGACCAACTCCAGTTCTGAGGCCAGCACCTTGGTCAAGGGCACCTGCAGGAGCGCACCTAACATGCATGTCTTTGAGTGTGGGAGGAAACCGGAGTACCCGGAGTAAACCCACGCGAACACGGGGAGAACAAGTAAACTCCAGAGAGGATCTGGTCGGAAGAGACGGGGAGGAGAGAGGAGGAGGAGAGAGAGAGAGGGGGAGAGAGATGGAGAGGAGAGAGGAGGAGGAGGAGGAGGACAACTAAGATAAAAGGAGTGAGGTGTCAAGAGAGGAGAGCTGAGGAATGAAGAGAGGATAACTGAGAGAGGAGAAGTGAGTGGAGAAAGAGGGAGGGCTACAGAAAGAGGTAGAGAGAAGGAAAGAGAGAGATGAGATGAAAAGATGTAGATAGAGAGAGGAAAGTGAGTGGGAATGGTTCATGAGGTGTGCCCCCCACTGGTATGGGCACTGGTGCCCTCAGAATAGGGATGGAGCAAAGATCCAAAAATGTATTAAAAATGGGCCACAAAATACGCTGCAAATTCAAGCTAAGCGCTTCCTGTAGATTGCTTTCTGGCCAACAATGCAACTTCCCTTATCAGCGCTCAGGGCAATAAATGGCAGTAAAATGAAAGGAGCCTCCCCCTCCCCCAGTCACTTATTACACACTAACCCACATCGTAAAACTTACAGAAGAAAAAAAAACTTTCTACGGTTACTTGGTCTCGCTTAATTCTGCATGAAAGAAAAAACATATACCCTTTTAGCTTTCAGAAAAGCACCTCTGATCACTGATAAATCATCCAGAAAAAAAGTTTTAAATATCCAAATATAATGTACTTACATTGCATTCACTTTCGGTATACTAACGTATACTGTCTATATACTAACGTCTTTATGGCTCTTTTGTGAGTGTAAATGTTTCTGCAATCCAAAATGCCTCTGCTCGTATTCAATCTAAGGCTGTTGGCTAGGTCAGCCGCTATTTTCAACTCAATCCAACATGCACCCATTTAGAACATGGCTGGCATATCTGACCACCCAATGCTCTCTACAGTAGTATTTTATTCAGCAGACGATTGATTATCTGAACAGTGAAAGGTTTACTTTTAAAACATTCAAGTTACAGAACGAATTAAACAAAAGCATAATCTTTCAAATGAGCCCTCATTCATGTCAATGGGTCCAGCCCCAGCCATTTGCGAGTATTCTGACTGTGTATCTGCTGGCGTTGGAAAGCGTGAGTAATGTAGGTTGTGGTGACAAACAGAGATTGCGTGCACACGGAAGAGAGCTAGTTCTCAAAACTTAGCATTGTGCTATAAAATGTATTCGTAATTATGGTGGACAGGAGAAAAGGGTTTTATTCTGTGACAGAAGCAAGTGTAGAGCTTGAAAAAAAAAAACAGATCTTAGAGGCTTTATTTTCATGTTCATAATGTGGGAATTTGCTCAAAGAGATGGTGCTAGACAAAGCTGTAGCCCCACTGGTGGGCATGTAAGTTCACTGAAAAAGCAAGTTTAGTGTTCTCCTTATTATTTCTTATTTCACATCAACATTCTCACTGCACTAGTGTACACTATTCCTCCTACAGCTTTACAGCAAGACCTACCAAGTTGGGCTAGTAGCTTCACCTAGTTACTTGTGCTTTTTGTGTCAATAGTTTTTTGATATATTCATAATTTCACATTGGAAAAGTTGCCGTTGATTAACATGTTTGGAATGTGAACAGCACACTTGCAGCTGCAAGCTACGCTATAGGGGTGTAATGTTCGCAGTAACGTTAGCAGCGGCAAAGTGAGTTCACCCCCAACTAATATTAGTTTTCTGTTATAATTCCTGCCAGCCTACATACATATTTAAACATGTTAAAATATTGACACTCAAAAACATGTTAGGATTGATTCTCCTCTGTTATCTGTTCAAAATATGCGACCAGAACTTGTTTTGTGGTGTAGATGTGCAGTTTGGAGAGGTTTTGGGGCATCTTGGAGAAACCCTTGCAAGATTTCCCTGCTTTTAGCTGTCTGCACAATATATTTTGGAGAGGTGGGAAACAAGTTGGGGTGAACTGTGATAAATTGTTTTGCTGCTGTGAATATGGTGTGAATATTGTTGTTTGTCATGAACATTATGTGCATACCATAAATAATATTAAAATAGTCACATATTTCCTACATTTTGATACATTGTCTTGATGGTACACATGTGCCCTTCAAATAATTCCATAATCTCCCGGCTGTGTGTTGCCACAAAGTTGTAAGGGTTTATTTAAGCGTCATGCAAAGCAGGTGGAAATAGCCTTTTTAAAGGCTTGGGGTTAAGGGGTTAATGATGAGGATAATAACACGCTAAACGGGACAGGGTTAATACTGGACTCAAATTACAGCGCATGAACACAGGAGGGACGTGAGAGCTAACGCACCCCACACACACACAGACAGCGTGGAAACCGCAGTGCATTAACACTCGGGAGTTACAGACAATAAAGACACATCAGTGAGCATGTGGACTGGCCAACACAGGGTATGAATGACAGTACAAGCAAAAACATACAAATGTGTGGATGAGCAGGGTGGACTGTGCCTGGGAGAGAGACGGAGATCGACTCATACTTTTGGCTTTTAAAGGTCTCCTTTACTCTTCAGTAACAAGCAGAGACCCATGAAAAGTGTTTTACAGTACAGACAAGACAAAAACAATTAATACATGTATATGTAAATATATGTATTGTTTGAATATATTATGTTTTGTATGAATATATACATGTATATATACATATGTGTTTAATGTTTTTTAAAGAAAATGGAAGCTAAAGAAAAGGAACAGGACAGAGAAAGAGAGGGAAAGAGAGAGAGAGAGAAGGGGAGGTTAATGGCGAGATTATTTTGGTCGTGTCGTTAAATCTGATACACTTAGATTGAGCGGCAGCCAGCAGAGGGGGAGGAGAGAAGGGGAGACAAAAATACTTCAGAAAAAGAAGAAGAAAATCAAAGGAGAAGGAGCCATGTGAGGGAGGAATAGGCTGTGTTTTCACTGTCCAACCATCACACACACACACGCACACATATACACGCACACATGCGCACACGCACACACACCCACACACACACGCATACGCACACACACAGACACACACACTCGCACACTCACACACACACACACACACACACACACACACACATACACACACACATGCACACACACACATGCACACGCACACATACACACACACACACACATACGTGAACACACACACACACACATGCACACGCACATCTATATATATACACACTAACACACATACACATACATATATATTAGTTTCTAATCACTGTCCAACTTTATCAGATTGATATTCATTTGTAATCACTGTCCAGCTGTATCAGATTGATTTTAATTTGTATTCACTTTACAACTGTATCAGATTTATATTTGTTCCTATTCACTTTCCAACCATACAGAATTAATATTAGTTGCTAATCACTGTCCAACTGTATCCGATTTATATTAGTTCTTTATCACTGTCCAGCTGTATCAGATTCATATTCATTCCTAATCACTTTCTAACTGTATCAGATTTATATTAGTTTCTAATCACTCTCCGGCTGTATCAGATTCATATTAGTTTGTAAGCGCTTTCTAACCATATCAGATTTATATTAGTTCCTAATCACTGTCGGCTGTATCGGATTCATATTCATTTGTAAGCACTTTCTAACTATATCAGATTTATATTAGGTCCTAATCACTGTCCAGCTGTTTCAGGTTCATATTCATTTGTAAGCACTTTCTAACTATATCAGATTTGTATTAGTTACTAATCACAGTCCTAAAGATTTTACTGTATTGATGTTAAGAAATAAATGGACCAGAATACTTCATAGAACTGTCAAAAAAAAACTCAAACTAAGGTAATTTGTTAGAGCAAAAATCAGCACACAGACCAGCCGTACAGGACCGGAGTTGTGCACCCCTGTCCAATCCCTGTATCAGATTTAAATTACATATCAGCTCCAGTCTGCTCTTCATAAGTAGAGACCCAAGTTTATCTAGAGCACATGACCCACAAGGATTTCAATTGGTATTACCGTTCAAAATCCTAATGGGGTCCCTGTAGCCAGAGGTGGAAAGTTCAGGGGTCAGAAATTAAAAGTCCTGCCATGTGATTCTTCCACCCAAAAATTCAGCCAGCTGATTCCACTAATTAGTTCTATCTCCAGGCTAAAGTATTGTGTTAATTCGCAAATACAGGCCATTGGAACCAAATGCTGGGGAGTACTTTGACTTTGTGTGTACTTTGTACTTTCTGAACCAAGATTTTCCACCTCAGACCGTAGGCATTAGATTGTCCGAATCACCTGAATAATTATACGATTAGTGATGGGTTGTGACCTCATAAAGCGATTAGTTGACACTGCACTGACACTCCAGGAGCTACCGTTGAAAATAATCATTCCAAATTTTGCTCAGAAAGCAAAACTCTTCTGTTCTAACCAACTCAGCTGATGCTGAAAGTTGCTTCTCTTCCTGTGAACAAGTTGACTCTATGAAAGAACACAGTCAAGACTGTCGAACAACGAACTGTGATAAAGTTCAGTCACAAAGTTTAAATATTGTCTTTATTTGTCATTTCACAAAATCTGTGTTAACCTTTCATTTTAAGTCCACACAACTTCAGTCTATTTCATTGTTGTGATTAGAGTTATTTTACCTTTTTTTGCACAGGTCATATAATTGCACTTATACATTGACTAACGTCCCATTGCCTAGAAATATATAATGATACTGCTGAACACTATAAAATGGCTGCTGCGTGTTTGGGGTTCTATGCACTGAAAGCAGCACAGGACAGTGCGGGAACCAATCATCATTTGTACTTAATTAGTGGCAATCGATTACTGGGGAGGAGAAATTTCATAATTGACTGGCAAGAAGGCTCTAGCGACCTCTTGCTGAGGGATGACTGAACTGCGGGTGAGAATACTACCCGGGATAAGGCGGTGTCCCCACTTAAGAGTCATGCCAAGGAACTGCAGTCATTTTGGCAAAGCAAGGAGATTGGACGGGAGAGGTAGAGAGAGGGAGAGCGGGAGTGAGTGAGTGTGTGTGTGTGTGTGTGTGTGTGTGTGTGTGTGTGTGATTGGGGTGGGGGCTGGGGGGAGGGGCAGGGTGCGGGAACTCTCGTATTTCTCCTTGGAGATCTTAGGAGCTATTTATAGGTGAAGGACAACCCTTAGAACATATCAACAGATAAACATACGACCATATTAATATACTCACTTACTCACTCTTGGACGGTGGCATGGAAACTGTTCATTTGATAACCCTATTTGCTCAACGCTATCCTTTTTCCAATGAGATGATCTCGTTTGGAATTTGTGGACTGTTCAAATGAATGTTCTTGGTTTTCCCTGAAAGAGATGCACATGTGCGTGTGCAGAAAAGGACATAGGAACGGGAAAAATACCGCTGCAGCAGTGAAAACCTGGCAAATGGGCATAAGCACACATCCCGAGGACACATCATCCTGTAGCACAGTGTCCCCATCGCCTCTCGGGGGTCCTGGGATTAGTTTTGAAGAACAACTGGTGCATCAAATGGCTTCTCTTAGTAATGGGGCCACCCTTAGAGGTCTCCGTTTATAGTACCACGCTCATTCAGGCTTAACCACCAAAGATTCAGCCTCAAGATTCTGTGGCAGCTTCTAATAAAATGACACAGAAAGCCTTTTGTTGATTTTGCTTTACAGTTTGACAACGGTACCAGGGGAAATTATTAATAATTTGCACCAAAATCACAGATCAATGATTGTTCTCTTTTTAATGGTGATTAAATAAAGCTTCTTGGCGGATTTTAAACTCATCTTAATCGGTTTTACTATGCTTTAAAATCACAATTAGTACACTGCATTAACGTGACAGAACTCAAAATATACTGAATTATACATTTTATTAGCCAATTTGAGTGATATTTTTCTTGTTTGTTTGCTTTTTTGTGATGCTAACTAACTAACTGTTCTCAGGTGTTTCACAAACTAAAATATATCAAGAGCTCAGTCTTTCTGAAAAACAGATTTGGCCATATGAGCTAAGAAATTGCTGGAGGTAAAACACACGCAAAACTGTTGTCATGTTGGCTACGTTTACTGTGTGGACCCAGAAAATAACAAATGTGTTACGGAATGTGACTTATGGCCTGAGGAATCCGGTGGGAACTCCAGTTTGGTCAGGTGAGCATTGCTGTGACTGCTTTAATTGCTGCTCGTTGGAGACATGGCATTTGAAATTACAACGCAAATGTCAAGATCATTTGCTTCTATAACATGCCCCTTCGAAATCTGAAAGCATCTTACAAAATCTATGGGCTACCAAGTTACATAATGCTAGAGATAGTGGATGAAAAATCTTTTCTTTCCTCCTGTTTTCTGTAGTCAACCGCACATCACCACCACCCCCACACCAGCGCCAACGCCAACAGCAGCACCCCTGCCCACCCTCCGCACAACCCCTTCGTCGACCCCTTCTTCCTGGTGGAGACCATGTGCATCTGCTGGTTCTCCTTCGAGCTGATAATGCGCTTCTCCTGCTCGCCCAGCAAGACGCTGTTCTTCAAGGACGTGATGAACGTCATCGACTTCTTCGCTATCATTCCCTACTTCATCACGCTGGGCACCGAGCTGGCCAAGTCCAAGGGCACGTCCCCGGCCATGTCGCTGGCCATCGTCAGGGTCATCCGGCTGGTGCGCGTCTTCCGGATCTTCAAGCTGTCCCGCCACTCGAAGGGGCTCCAGATCCTGGGCCAGACGCTGAGGGCCAGCCTCCGCGAGCTGGCCCTCCTCATCTTCTTCCTCTTCATCGGGGTCATCCTCTTCTCCAGCGCCGTCTACTTCGCCGAGGTCGACCACAAGGAGACGGCCTTCACCAGCATCCCCGAGGCCTTCTGGTGGGCGGTGGTGTCCATGACGACGGTGGGCTACGGGGACATGTACCCGGTGACGGTGGGCGGGAAGCTGGTGGGCACCATGTGCGCCATCGCAGGCGTGCTGACCATCTCGCTGCCCGTGCCCGTCATCGTCTCCAACTTCAGCTACTTCTACCACCGGGAGACGGAGTGCGAGGACACCACGGAGTACAGGCACGTCAGCACCTCGCTGTGGGAGAACGAGGACGACGGGCAGGGCGGGGGCGAGGGGGGCGGCGACTACCTGCCTCTGGAGGCGGAGGGCAACGGGGGCATCTGCGTCCCGCTCAACCGGACCCTGCTCAAGGGACTGTGTTCTGGGCAGGGGGCGGAGCAGAGAGGGGGGAACATGTATCTGAGAGAGCCGCTGGTTACCCAGGTCTGAGAGAAGAAGGAGATGTATACATAAACACACACACACACACACACACACACACATATACACACATACACACACACACACATACACATTCAGATCCTAACCTTAACCTAATTCTAACCCTAACCCTAAGTCTTAACCCTAAAACAGCCTCTTGAAATTGTGAGCACCAGCAAAATGTCCTCACTTCCCGTAATCTTCCTTATCTTTCTATCCTTGTGAGGACATTATGGTCCTCACAAAGATAGTAGTACAAACACACACACACAGACACACAGACACACACGCACACACACACACACAAATACACACATTGTATTTGTATTACATTGCTTTGTATTACAAAGAAACACACAGCACGCAGACTGGGCAACTTTGCACACAGAACGTAAAATGAGTTAGTACCCGTGTAAAGGACAGAATAAAACAAAATTGCAAGTTTGATGTTTATTCATATTTTACTACTGTATGGTACCTTCAGAGACAAAAGAGTTACAGCTGGCTTTATTTATTTATGTATTTATCATTGTGTTTATTAGTCATTATTATTCATTATTACTTTTTTGAGTTTGATCTAGAGTTAACTGTATATTTATTTGTAAAGCTAAAACGTGATGTATATCTGAAATGAACTGGCTTACGGTTTGTTCTAATAACTTCTAATAGACGCATATCATGCTTTTTTGTGTCTGGTAACTTTCACTGGTAAATTTAATATTGTTGCCTAGATAAGGGTAACCACACACACAAACATATATATATATATATATTTCTCATATCCTCCTGAAACCTGACAGAAAAAGTGTAGGCATTTTAGTGTTTATGACATAATACACGTCTTGGACAAGAGCATATATTTTCTAAATTATTATATATTTAATTTTATTCAATGTCCATCGTAGTGTGGGTTTCGGAAGAACTGAATAAATGGCTCCTGAGATTAAGACCAGAGACCCATGTCTCCTACAGGGGACAAACACAAACAGCTGCGTCTGAGGAGGATATAATTCAGTATTCTCCAGGGTAAGTTTAGACTCCCAGGTAGAATTCTTTATTGAGGTTTTATAAGGCACACATGTCTTCAGCTGGAAAGAGACACCATGCCTAGAGTATGAATGTCTGGCGGTCTTTCGGGTTGAAGTCTGGAGTGGGCAACATGAGAGCACACTGTGGTATACTGTACCGCATTGTTTACCATTCTGTAATGTACTACTCCAGGTTTTATGTTAACTATGCAGAAGACTGACGGGGGGGGGGGGGCGGGGGTTATTGAGAGAGAGGTGTTGTGTGTGTGTGCGCGCGTGTGGGTGTTTGTCCTTGTCTGCACATACTGTGTAATCTTTATTTATAAATATGTATTGGTATATATTCAATAAAACTTCCCTGCAGGTTTTGCTGGGTACATAGCGATAGAAATATTGTATTGACCTGATGTGATCATTGAATATTTACATAACATACAGCCTGAATACAACATTAGTAGAGACTGCATTTATTTTATAATTGAACATTTCAGCTTACACCATTTAAACAGTTCAGCTCTCACACGGTAAGATAAATAAATACTAAACTAAAATACGTGATAAAAAGTTGAAACAAAAAAAAATGTATTCAGTAACTTTCAAAGACACTATTTTTCCGGCATGGTGAGGTAACATGCACGGCACTAACACATAGCCCTTTTTTTAACCACATCGCATTTAAAACGCTCTGCATCAGCCTGCAGTTTGCTGTCCCGCAGCTCTGCAATTCATCGCTATCGCATTTAACGGCCACTTATTGCACAAATCAACAGTGCCGTGTGTAACCTGGTTGCATTGTAATGGCACGTGTATCGGCTACTGCACACGTTAATGCAGTAGCAATTCACCGCCCGAATCAGTATGTGATGGAGACACGCAGTGGTACTGTGCGTGCGCGGACGGTCCTGCGCTCGTGCGCCGTGTTTCTCTTATCGTTATCTACTGTGGAACCCCGGACTGGACCAAACATCAGCCGCTGATATCCTCATTCCCAGCGGGTCGTCAGATTCCAGATCCACGTTCTCCTGTCTCTCGCTCAGCTTTCCCTTCTCTTTCTTCACCCTTTCCATCCCCAAGATCAGCTCGTTCATCACGGGAAGGAACTGATAAAAGGGACGGGCGTATTTCACACCAGACGGTTTCGAGGAAAGGGATATAGGAAGCCCGTTATGCGGGGACTGGAAAACGGTGTATCCGTCCGACAGGAGCAGTTCCCTGAAAGTGCAGTCTGCCTGTTTGTACTGCTGCTGAGGAAAATAGACCAATAAATTTGATTAGAAAGGATTGTCACTGTGCGATGGAGTTCACATTTCACATTGAGTTTCTGAAATGTTCTTAAGCGCAATGTTAAACATCAATATGATTCACCTGGCCTCTTAGATGTCCTGAGTTGTCCACACACAGGTACAGAGAGGATGAGACTCCTTTTATGACAGTTTCACCTGGTCTAACGGACCTCAGCTCCAGTACACCTAGAGCACGCACACGCACCAATCAGAATCACTCATTAGTCATGAGTCATTAGTGACACGCTGTGTCTGAACAAAATAAAATTAATTTGAGCAACAGATTATCAAACAGCGATGGAACAGACGTCATAGCAATTCAATGAATAATGTTGATCAATAGGCCTACAATCTCACAGCTGATGTTATGATTAATAATAATATCATTAATGACACACAGACGCACAGACAATCAGATTAACTTAAAAGGTACAAAAGATTCCTGTGGAAATAAGGCGTTTTGACAGTAAGTAGTATAACTTATGAGCAAGAGGTAAAATGTCAATATCAGCTGTAATAATAATAATAATGATAATAATAATAATGATGCCTTGAAACAGAAGAATTGAACTGGATTCATTTTCATAAATCATGTCGGGGTGCTGATCTCAGTTTTGCATTTTAGCTCACACAGAAAAATCAGGATCCGTAACAGAACACGGACCCGGGAGAGCTGACCTGAGATCAGCATTGCTGCGGTGAGAACCCTAAAGAACGCAGATCCCGAACATCGGACCGGCGCTAACACATCCTTACGCGTCCATTTCAGGCAACTTTCACAGTGTTAAAGCAGGCCTCCATTTTGTCTGGAGTGATGCGGTAATGACTCACTGTTGACTGTCTGGACGGGCGTCCCCCTCACCGTGCCGTCTTGGGAAATCTCCAGGAACAGTCCTTGTCTTTTGTTCTCTTAGAAAGCAAATGGGTTATTAGCACCAGTACTGGCAGCTTTCCTGGGTAATGCACACACAGCAATCTGTGACCTCTGGTGGCATTTCAACAACACCTGCCAGTAATAATAATAAAATTATTATTATTATTAGTAGTAGTAGTATTAATAACAATAATAATAATAATAATAACAACAACAACAACAAAAGTAATAATATTATTAATTATTAGCAATAATAATAATAATATTAGTAGCAATAGCAATAATAATAATAATCAATAGCAATAATAATAATAACAAAAGTAATAATAATAATAATAATAGTAGCAATTGCAATAATAATAATAATAATAATAAGCATCATCATCATTCCAATAATAATACCTGTGTATAGATGTCTTTCCCTGACTTGGTCATCAAAGGACAAAGGAGATTGGTTGGGAAGATAAAAAGAGAGGGAGAGATGAACGAGTGCAAAGAGGGAGAGAAGACCAGTGAAAGCTGGGGAAGGCATCACAGATGGAAACAGACAGACTACACAGAGGAGCTAAAGGAAAACGAAAAATGCTGATCTGAATTTTCGTTAAATAATAAATAAGATTTTACATACACATGGCAAATAAATAATGCATAAATAAATATTAATAAAAGGATAGTAAATAATATCAGTCCATGTAATGTATCCCTAGTTTCCCTAGAGATGCAAGTGGGTGATCCTTATATAGGATAGACTATTCATACTCAGGGAAGCAGGAAGTCAAGGTAATAACAATAAACAAATAACTGGGCGAGTAAGAGCCGAGAAAGAGGGAAGTTCTTGCATTGTAGGAGTTGTAAAAGAGGGAACTTATGCCCCATTCTCCGTGACCATAGAGATCATTTGTAGCCAAATGCGTCTCTAATATGCCTTTTGTATAACACGAGAGTCAACTCGCGTTTGTAGTCCTGTTATCTGTTATTATGATGATTAGGCTCCTGTTATTAAATGTCAACCGTAGACCAGAAGCTAACACGAGCATATTCGCCGAATATGCGTCAGCCGCTTGACGTTAACCGCCCCTTATTTGCAAGGTTGTGATGACAGTAAAGAGGTTCCGGGGAAATGAGAGGTGTGTCGCCGTGCGTAAGTGTATGACTGTCCATTGCGTTTTATGATTATGGCCGTGGAGAATTGTTTACCGTTATATGCGGCGGAAATTATTGGATTTGAAGGATAAGGAAAGACGCTTGAGTCATGGAGTAATTTTCGAAGGTCTGTCTATAGATTTAGAATTGGGGAGGGGGCGTGTTGTCACAGTCGATCATGGACAGGAGGAGGGAGGGGGGTGGTGGGGAGGAGGTAAGGGTGGGGAAAAAATTAGCAGTTGAGAGCGAAATTCATTAAGAACTAGCTTTACAATTTCAATCAGTTACTCAGGACCACAGACCGGACCTGTACACATTCTGATCCAAACCTGGTGACCCTTGGTCTGGAGAAGGTTAGATAACGGAAAGTGGACCGCCGCATGATTTGCATCTGTCTTGACGTCACTTCTCACTTGCAGCACTAGAGGGAGCTCTGGGCTCCGGCAGGAATCACTGTGTGTGCTGCGTGATCTGAGTGACCTTGAAAGTGTTATTGAGATGGTGACGGGAGGAAGGCGGGAAGGTTCAAAGCACAGCCTTATCGTATGGGAGCTGTTTGTGTGACCTCTACCGGGGAGTATCCCGTGGGGGTGGACTTGAAAGGATTGCACTGTAAAACACGGCAGTGACCTACTAAACCAAACATGCATGTCACTAAATTAATTAAAGGTCTACCCGACTGTTTACGCTTGTCCACTATCGCGCGGAATGTGCGGAAATAGATTTGATTCAATTTTTCTTGTAAGATCATAAATGAACTCATAAATAAAGGAGTTTCCATTCCTTACGCGAAGTGTATTTTATTTTCCAAGGAAGTTGTCCTGACGATGGAGTACTGTTGTTGAAACATAATATGGCTTAATCTACTTTAATAGAAATAGGTAAACACGCACAAGACAATGAAATATTGTTTTAACAGTTCAGCGAATAAAAGCTTTGTCCTCTCGCCAATGTGAAATGATATACTGAATAACAGCCTCTCTTTTTGGCCTCCATCTGTCTTTCACCCCCTCCCCAATAATCTTCAATTGAGCTATTGAGTGTTCAGATTCACAAATGTGATTATAAACCTATTCACTTGCAATTTGCAGTAAGATGCAAACCAAATTGTGACCCCGATTGGTCAAAACCCCAGGCCTACTGACAGCCTGTGCGCAGTTCTTCATTGTAACCACCTGCTCAAAGTTGGCTGCGTCAGTGTTCACAGATGTTTCATCCCTGAATTTTCAGAGATTTTTATCGGTTGGTGTTCAGAGATGATGTCACGCAGGTATTATTAGCAAAGAGATTTGAATCTCTTTGTTATTAGCGCCGCAGTGCCACCCCGGGTTTTACCCCACCCCCTCCCCTCTGACGTCAGGGGTCTCCACGGTAACGTCAGCGGCTCCCGTAATCATCCACGGTCCCTCTGGTCCGTCCGGGAAGAATGATCAGGATTGACGTCTTTCTGGCCATCTGCTGTCCTCCCTCCTTCTCCATCCCTCTCTCCGTTCTTTGAGAGGATTAAGTGTGTTTACACGTTTACACATCTTCGCTTCGTCGCTGCCGTCGTTTCTTCGGGCCCGAGCCTTTGTTCGCGTATCTGTTGCAGTATTCATACGTCCAATCACTGCCTCGTGCACGCTATCGTTTATCGTGCTGCTCATTATTGCTGTGTCAGCGCAGAAATAGCGTATATTTATGTTTCCCTACCTACAAATATGGGGAATTCAGTAGAAAGCCAGAGAACACCATTCTATCCAAACTATCCTGTTAGCACATAATATTTCAGCCAATATAACATACACGACGCATCTTGAAGCCTGAAATACACATGCATGTACTTCCGTACATGTAAACAAAGACGGTTGATATAATCAATTTAAATAAATCTTTAATGTTTTATTAATTGTACACACAAGCCAAAAATAAATTTAAGACTGAAGGGGTCCTGGGAAAGTGGGTGACTTTCCTTTCAACTGGAAAGTCAGTTTAAAAGGACAGCAGAGAACAAATTAAAACAAAGTTAAAACAATAATAGACATATTAAGTTAAATAACAAACAAAACTGACTGAACTGAATAAAGAATCAACAAATACTGTCATTAGATAGATCACAGATCTGAATGACTAGTGCTTCTGAGAAGGGACAAATAACTAACACCCATCATTTTAGACAGACAACCGAACAACAAATTAAGAATAATAAAAGAACTGTATCCCTTTTCAATAATATTAATAACAATAATTACAATGCTACTCCATTAGAGTTATGCTTTCATAAAGATAAGTTAGTTAAGATAAGACTTTTAAACATACTGATGAGCTATACTGATTCAGTGACATTCCCATATTCTGTCGATATGACAGTGTGCAGAAGGGACATTTTCTATTTAATGTGGTAATATACTAATCTTCATGTTGAGGTAAACACTGGAATGAGTAGAAGGCGTGGAGGATTTTAAATGAGAAAGAGGGCAGAGAAATAGAGGGAAGGAACAAGGAAAAAATATGACTGTCAATAAACACAGCTGCTATTCCTCCATAACAAATGAGTTAATCAAAGCAATTGATGTGAAAAAAGCCAACACACTAAATGCAAATAGTACCAGAAACAGTACATATTATCCGTTTTGTGTGACATATTAAATGTTATGCTTTGCAATCATGTAAAAACCTAGATATTGACTCTCCTAGGGGGACTCAACTGACTGATTACAGTCGTCACAGCAAACCATGGTGATTCATGGGTAAAAAGGAAGTGAAATAAAAAAAAGTCTACAAGGAATAGGTGTCAATCCTATTTGCCCCCTTAGAAACCAATAGTAAGATCAGCTTAAAGTAAGCTAAAATGACACTGTGCAGACTTAGCAACATTTGCGATGGAAACAAACAGGAAGCACTAAGGACTTCCGTAGAACTCTTAAGCAGCTTCCTCCCTGGAGAGGTGAGGTTTTGGTGCAGCAACAGTGAGGCAAGCGGTTGTTGTCATGGCAGCACAAATTCCATGCATGACAGATGATGACGTAATGCCAAAAAATTGGTTCAAAACCGTTTCCGTGGACGATGCTGCCGTGAGAACAATTGATGAATGACGCCTTTCAGAATTAGAATGAACGAGGATTTCAGGGTAGGAATTGAGAGGGCAAGAGGGTAGCGATCTAATTATGTTCTGAGGGACGTTAAGCCAGGAAAGTAAAAATAGACAGTGACGTAACGGGAGAGAGAGACAGGTGGCCCGACCACGGCGGACGGACGAGTCCCTGTCGCATGAAAAAAGGGCGGAGTGCAGGAACTGTTTTGATTCGCAGTGCGTCGTTTGTGCGTGGCCCCCCCCGACACCCCCGTCCCTGTTGAATCTCAGGACCGAGGGGGAAGCGGCGAGGCGGGACCGGTTGCTGTGGAAACGAGGTATTTCGGAGGGAGCTGGTGAGCAGGTGCGCCGCCGTGATGCGGCGGGGGTCTGGGGGGGGGGGGGGGGGGCCCGGGGGTAACCGTGGCGACGGCGGGGGCAGAAGCGCACGCCCTCAGGGCAGGTCGCCGGGCGGGATGGCGTGTCTCCGGTCGTAGGCCGTGTCGTCGCTCTCCTCTCCCTCGCTCCCCTCGTCCGCCATTCGCTCTTTCTCCTCCTCCTCCTCCGTCTCGCTGCCGCGGTAGCTGTCCTGCGCCCTCAGGTGATCGCGCCCTCTCTTTCGGAACGAGTGCGGGGTGGGGACCTGAGGGGAGGGGCCGAGGGGAGGGAGCAGATTTAGACACCCGGTGCTTCTCAGTCTGGTCCCGTCCTAATGTACTCTCTTTCTCTCTCTCTCGCTTTCTCTCTCCTTCTCTCTCTCTCCCTGTCTCCCCCCATCTCTCTCTCTCCCTGTCTCCCCCTCTCCCTCTCCCCATCTTTCTCTCGCTCTCTCTCTCTCTCTCTCTCTCCCTGTCTCCCTCTCCCCCTCTCCCTCTCCCCGTCTTTCTCTCTCTCTCTCTCTCTCCCTGTCTCCCTCTCTCTCTCTCTCTCTCCCTGTCTCCCCCTATCTCTCTCTCTCCCCCTCTCTCTCTCTCTCCCTGTCTCCCCTCTCTCTCTCTCTCTCCCTCTCCCTGTCTCCCCCTCTCTCTCTCTCTCTCTCCCTCTCCCCGTCTTTCTCTCTCTCTCTCTCCCTCTCTCCTAATCTCTGTACTGCGTCACCCTGTCCCCATTCACCGCGTCCCTCCTGCCTGACTATAGCTCCCCACCCCTCCCTTTTCCTCTTCCTCTTCCTCTCTTTCTTTTTTCTCATTTTCTCCCAGCTTTGCTTCTCTCCCTAAGTCAGCGGTTTCCCAAATCCTGGGTCGGGGCTGAGCTGCGTCGCGACCGAAACGGGTCACAAGATTACACACCGATAAAACGGCTGCGCCCGGGACACTTTCCATTAATATCCGCAATATTAGTATTTCATTCCTGTTATGTCCGATTTAACTAACGCTGCACTGCAGTAGTCGCAGGGTACATGCAGTTTGTTTAGACTTATTTCGGCATATTTGGTTTGGTAGCCCTTATGGGCCACACAGGAGGGGCACGGAAGTCAAATATATTATAATATAATATTATTTAAAAGCACCTTTAAATATATGGGCAAATATACAAATTATTACCACTTTCATAGATTGCAAAACTTTAAAAAACACATAGCTGTGAACAGACCTTGGTCAAATACATACTTGTTTTGGATTCAAATACTTTTCTATGCTTTACTGATCTTGTCTGGTGTATTGGAACCAATGAAATACTCTCAAAAAGTGCAAACCCCTCCTTCTGGTCATATTGGCAGGCTCAATTACACCAGGCAAGATCAATAGAGCACGGAAAAGTAATTGAATCCAAAACAAATATGTATTTTACCCTAACCCTAACTCTTTCAGCCCTCTTCCTCACCCACCTGGTTGTCATGGGTGGGCAGGGCGCAGTACCCGGGCTCGGTCCGGTGCATGAGGCGGGGCGAGTGGGCCCGGAGGGGGCGGGGCGAGGGCGAGCGGTTGGGGCGGGGCGAGGGGGAGCGGAGGGGGCGGGGCGAGGGGGAGCAGAGGGACCGGGAGGAGTGAGAGCGGACGGACCTGGGAGAGTGAGAGAGGGAGTGCGAGTGGGAGAGGGAGTGGTGGTTGAGCGAGAGGGGCCTCGGGGACCGGGGGGGCAGCTGGGGGGGCTTGAGGGGGTCCACCAGGTCCATCTCGGTGAGGATGGGCGGCGGGAACGGCGCCTCGGGGGGCGGCGGGGCCTCCCCGTCGAACTCGGCCAGCTCCGCCCTCGACAGGAAGTCCACGATCCCGGCGCCGAAGGAGTCGCCCACCACGTTGATGGAGGTCCGCATCCTGTCCCTGTGAGGAAGAGGAGCGGCAGGATCATACAGGGCTGGCCAGGACTGTCCCTGTGAGGAAGAGCAGCGGCATGATCATACAGGGCTGGCCAGGACTGTCCCTGTGAGGAAGAGGAGCGGCAGGATCATACAGGGCTGGTCTGGACTGTCCCTGTGAGGAAGAGCAGCGGCATGATCATACAGGGCTGGTCAGGACTGTCCCTGTGAGGAAGAGGAGCGGCAGGATCATACAGGGCTGACCAGGACTCTCCCTGTGAGGAAGAGGAGCGGCAGGATCATACAGGGCTGGTCAGGACTCTCCCTGTGAGGAAGAGGAGCGGCAGGATCATACAGGGCTGGTCAGGACTGTCCCTGTGAGGAAGAGGAGCGGCAGGATCATACAGGGCTGGCCAGGACTCTCCCTGTGAGGAAGAGGAGCGGCAGGATCATACAGGGCTGGTCAGGACTCTCCCTGTGAGGAAGAGGAGCGGCAGGATCATACAGGGCTGGTCAGGACTGTCCCTGTGAGGAAGAGCAGCGGCAGGATCATACAGGGCTGGTCAGGACTCTCCCTGTGAGGAAGAGGAGCGGCAGGATCATACAGGGCTGACTAGGACTGTCCCTGTGAGGAAGAGGAGCGGCAGGATCATACAGGGCTGGTCAGGACTGTCCCTGTGAGGAAGAGCAGCGGCAGGATCATACAGGGCTGGTCAGGACTGTCCCTGTGAGGAAGAGGAGCGGCAGGATCATACAGGGCTGACCAGGACTCTCCCTGTGAGGAAGAGGAGCGGCAGGATCATACAGGGCTGGTCAGGACTCTCCCTGTGAGGAAGAGGAGCGGCAGGATCATACAGGGCTGGTCAGGACTGTCCCTGTGAGGAAGAGGAGCGGCAGGATCATACAGGGCTGGCCAGGACTCTCCCTGTGAGGAAGAGGAGCGGCAGGATCATACAGGGCTGGTCAGGACTCTCCCTGTGAGGAAGAGGAGCGGCAGGATCATACAGGGCTGGTCAGGACGGTCCCTGTGAGGAAGAGCAGCGGCAGGATCATACAGGGCTGACCAGGACTGTCCCTGAGAGGAAGAGGAGCGGCAGGATCATACAGGGCTGACCAGGGCCATGGGATAAAAAACACTCACATAACATAACATAAACATACTGTAAACATAATTATAATAAACATAAACATACTGTAAACATAATTATAATAAACATAAACATACTGTAAACATAATTATAATAAACATAAACATACTGTAAACATAATAAACATAAACATACTGTAAACATAATTATAATACAAATAAACATACTGTAAACAAAATTATAATAAACATAAACACAGACATAACTGTAAACACAATTATAATAAACACAAACACAACTGTAAATGTAATTACAATAAGCATAAACATAACTGTAAACATAATTAGTATAAACACATTTGGGAGCATTATGCGGTGTGTGGACATTATGCTTCATGGGTTAATATAGAGTGTGTACTGAGTAGACTCAATGTCTAGATATTAATTTTTATACATATAATTTTATACATATTTTATATGTGTTAACTGTTAATATTATATATTTAACACATTAACAGTTAACACATCTGGAAATGTGAAAGCGTAAAAAATTATGTATGTATGTATATATGTATGTATGTATGTGATGTAATGAATCTATTGGATGAAAAACTCATTTAATAAATCTGATGAAAAAATCTCAGTGGTTGGAGTTTTAAACAGGCACGGGTAAAGGCAAAATATGTCTGTGGAATCCATTTTTCAAAAATATACAAGTAAGAGATTAAATAAGTATGAACTACCCAGGCAGTTTGACCATAGATGGGAAGAACAGATCAAAAGCACACCGCACACTGGCAGAAGAGATCACGTGTAATGAACGAGCGTTAGAGATAAACCGCAGATAAACCGCAGATAGCCGCAGATAGCTGCAGATAAACCGCATATAACCGCAGATAAACCGCAGATAACCGCAGGTTCAGGAGATTAACTTGTGAGCCAATTTCTGCCGGTCCTGCTCCCTGCCGTAGTGCTGCCGCTGTACTCCAGAGGAACCCGTTAAACCCAAACGGCTTCGGCCAACGTGCGCGGAAAAGGGTACCGTGAACTCCGCGTGTTCCCCTGGCTCAGGCCCCGCCCGTGGGCCCCTGAATCCGACGCGGTCGTGACCGTGTGAGTCAGCCTTTAAAGCCGTGTCAGAAGGCTAACGGCGCCCGTCCGCTCTGATTTACAGTACAGGGCGCCGCCGAGCTTCGCTTACCTCCATAAAATGGGCTGTTGGGCCCTTAACATCGGCTAGCTAGCTATAGCGTGCTCTGCACGGTGATGCTACACCCAGGATTAGCAGTATTAACTGTGGGGTCCAGAGCATGCCAGTGATAAAATGCTACAGATAGCCACTCTCCTGCTGGTGGCTAGGCCTCCTCTGACCAGCTCATTGCTAATGGCTTCTTACGTCTACTGCTGGTGGTAGTCAAATTAATTTCTCCACTGTGGATAAATAAGGTCAATTCTGTTCCACTCTGCTGTACTCTGCTCTGTTCTAGAATATGCTCCTCTGTTCTGCTGTGTTCTGTTTGGGGCTTTGCTTGTTTGAGAAGTCGGCCCTGCAGGGAGAAGTCCACCCAGTCCACACGGGAAGCATTTCAGATGCGTGGGTTTTAAATATGGCTCTGCGTTTATTTTTACTGGGTAAAATGGTCCTGGTCATATTTTTCTGAGCGGTTTCGGCCAGTGGTAACCAGCCCCGTTCCTGGAGATCTGCTGTCCCGTAGGTTTTCACTCTAACCCTAACAACGCACACCTCATTGAACAGCTAGTACAGGGCTGCCTGACCCTGTTCCTGGAGATCTACCATCCCGTAGGTTTTCACTCCAACCCTAACAAAGCGCGCCTCATCCAACAAGCTAGGGATCTCGTCGAGCTGCTAATTAGTAGTTCGGTGTGCCATATCAGGTTTGATGTGAAAGCCTACAGTAAGACAGATCTCCAGGAGCAGGGTTTGGTTAGCCCTGGTTAAGGTGTTATTCCTCCAGCCTCCTGCAGGGGGCAGTGGCCGAGGGTGACTCACAGCAGCCAGTCGACGGCGATGAGGAGGCTGATGTCCTGGGTGGGGAGCCCCACGGCCGTGAGGATGAGCAGCATGGTCACCAGGCCCGCGCTGGGGATGCTGGCCGCGCCCACGCTGGCCAGGGTGGCCGTCATGCTGGGGGGGGGACAGGGGGGACACGAGGGGGGAAGGGGGGGAAACGGGGGGAAGAGGATTTCATGAGTGTTCTCACCAGAAGATTTTATTCACATTTACATTATCATACCACCCTGATCCACTACTGTTACGCAATCATGACATGGCAGAACATAACATAACATAACATAACATAACATAACATAACATAACATAACATAACATAACATAACATAACATAACATAACATAACATAACATAACATAACATAACACAATGACATTCAGCCCATTTTCTTGGCTAAATTAGTGCTCTGATTACCTACAGACTCGATAGTATCTAACACCATATCAAGCCTGGTCTTGAAAAACCTCCAGAGTTTCTGCCTCTACTACGTGACCTGGCTGGCTATTCCACACATTGACTACTCTCTGCGTTAAAAAAAACTCTTCCTAATGTCTGTATGGAATTTACCTTTTGCTAATTTCCATTTATGTCCCCTCGTTCTGCTAACAGAAATCAGAACACAGGCAGCTGAATGCTATAAAACAATACCTTTCAGGACTCCCAATATTTTATTATTCCTTTCCAGCCAATTCATTCTGCAAGTTGTCAAAACAACCGTATGTGGGGGTGTCACATGCTTCAGCATGTTCTTGTTCAAAAATCTGTTTGTTGATTCTAAAAAAAAAACATCTGGACAGAACTGCATGGTGGTGAAGCCTGATGTGCACAGAGCGAGAGTACGCCATTTTGCATTCACAGACTTCCACTTCCGGCAGACCATTCGAGACGAGCCGCATCACATTTTTTCGGCCCGGCCCCTAAGGGGGGGCGACAGGGAGACACAGTGGCTTGGCGGAACACGGGCAAAAAACAAAAAGGGACCGCAGAACTGAAAAGACTGAGGGAGGCAGGAGACGGGACAGAGAACAGCTGTGAGAGGCTGCGATTCTCACCCTGTCACTCAGCTTCCGAACACACAGAGACCAGGGAGCGACGGAGCGAGGCTTTCTGCCACAGACAGAACGCGCAAAATGGCTGAATTCAGGAACCGTGCCCTGCCTGGAGGGGGTGGAGCTGGGGTACGGCCGGAGCAGTTTCCCCGGTGGCCGCAGAGGCGACGGGGAGGTGACTCTGTGCTTTCTCTTCCGTAATCCCATAACTGAAAAATCATTCTGTGACACTGCGGCCATTTTGAAAATCCCTTTCCTGATCCGACCGGCTGGAGATGGGCGTGACCCCGAAACCCCGCTGCCGGCGGTGCAGGGCGGGGCGGGGCTGGGGGGGGGGGGGGGCGGGGGGGGCCGCGGAGCCCCCACCTCACCTCACGGTGACGATCTGGCCGCCATCGAGGTGGATGGCGTTCATCTGGGCGATGAAGATGGCGGCCACCGCCTCGTAGAGCGCCGTGCCGTCCATGTTGATGGTGGCGCCGATGGGCAGGACGAAGCGCGTCACCCGCTTGTCGATCTTCAGGTTCTCCTCCAGGCAGCGGAACGTGACGGGGAGCGTTCCCGCGCTGAGAGAGAGAGGGAGAGGGAGAGAGAGAGAGAGAGAGTGCAGATCCACACAGAGGTCAGGTTTGTCTCCTCAGTATCACAGCCATAATTAAGCTGTGAGCTTTGAAGCTTTGGGTGTAGTTCCCTCTCTCGCCACCAGGGAGAGATATAATACTTTGACAGTGAACAGCACCAACTGCACACAAGGCAGAGAGCAAGATAAGTGATCACAGATGTCAGCTGGGGCTAGAGGAACCGCACATAAGGGAGCTAGAGAATTTAACTGCTTGTGATAATAGTCCTGCTCTGTTTTATATTTTATTAGCAATTTTGCTACTTTCAGCGCATACTGGCAACCTTTTTTACTTAATTATAGTATGGATAACAGGCTGCAGGATTGCCACAGTGTTGACATGCAAAAAACAGTACTTGAGCACACACACATAACACTCACACACACACACACACTCTCACACACACACACTCACACACACACACACACACATGCGCACACACACACACACACACATAACACTCTCTCACACACACACACACACACACACAGTGGCCGGTGTACCTGCTGGCTGTGCCCAGCGCCGTGATCCAGGCCTGGAAGATTCCGGAGTAGAAGGTGAAGGGGTTCTTGCGGGTGACGCAGAAGAAGATGAGGGGCAGGATGATGCCTCCGTGGATCATCAGCCCCACCATGACGGTGACCATGTACAGGCCCAGCTGCTGGGCCACCACCTCCAGGTCCCCGATGGCGGCTATCTTCCCGCAGATCAGCGAGGCGATGCCCAGGGGGGAGTACCTGCCGGCCAGGGGGGGGAGGGGTTCACATGTCAGTCACCTGCAGGCTGCCAATCAGAACGTCAGCTGCCTTCTGTCACAGGCTCTGACTGTCCTGGGTCCTGCGACTCTGCTTTCCACAGACATTAAAACACACTCTCATATTACCTCTGGTTCTCTCCCACACACACACACACAGACACACACACATTCTCTGTGTATCTCACTCTCTCGAACACACACACACACACACACACACACACACACACACATTCTCTGTGTATCTCTATCTCTCTCTCACACGCACGCACACACATTCTCTGTGCATCTCTCTCTTACACACACAAACACACACACGAGCAGAGACACTTTGTGTGTGTGTGTGTGTGTCTCTCTCTCTCTCACACACACACACACACACACACATTCACACACACAGTATCTCCTTCTTTCTACCCTGCTAACTGTCTCCAGTCAGGATCCCACAGATTCTTCTCATATTTTTCCCCCTGGGAACATTCTCCACGTCCCCATATTTCACCCTCATCTCCCTGCAGCTTCCCTGGACAGACCCACCCCCACGTCCTCAATCTTCCCCCTGTTCGTTACTGTCAGCGACGCTTCTGCATGGCACCCAGACACTGGACAGTGAGCTCCGCACATCACTTCCACAAAGAGCACATGATGTATGTAGTCAACGCTGAGATTTAGACAGCTCACATTTTGGGCATTTAGCAGTTGCTCTGATCCAGAACAACTTACACAGCTCACATTCATTACACTCAATCCACTCAATCCATTTACTAAAGCAATTCAGCTTACCACCTCAGCAGGGAATCGAACCTTCGACCTCAGAAGTTCCATAACCATCAGGCGAGAACATTACAGACATTTACCAGACGCTCTTATCCAGAGCGACTTACACAACTTTTTACATTGTATTTATACAGCTGGATATATACTGAGACAATGCAGGTTAAGTACCTTGCTCAAGGGTACAACGGCAGCATCCTACCTGGGAATCTAACCCCTGCCCTTTAGGTTACCATACCAGCTCCTTACCCACAATGCTACACTGCCGCCACTATTCCCACCTTTCTAACATGGAAGGAAGGAAATAGCAGACGTGCGGACACACTCACCACATGATCATGGTGACCATCCTCATGATGATCTCGTTGAGGATGTTGAAGAACTCGCACATGAGCCGGGCCTTCTCCCTCATCTTCCCCATGCAGATCCCGAAGGTGATGAAGAAGCCGATCAAGCCTAAGGGATGGCAGAATGTTCCCGCTCAAAAAAAACGCCCCCTCCCCCCCCCCTCGCCCGACCGCGTCCGGGAACCGAGCCGGAGCAGATTCTCCGCCAGGCACGCGAGAAATTCCCCCCCAAACGCGTACCAGACACTCTTTCTAGCAACCGTACCAAATGTTTTCTGCATCGGACGCACAGGAACGTCGTGATCAAAGACTTTAACAGACCCCATATTGCAGGCACAATGGACTCACTGTGACATCATCGGCGTCCGACAGAACCTCTGCCAGGCCCTTGTACCTCACTGCTCTGCTAAACTCCTCTATTTTCTCCCTCTTCCTGTTTGTGTTTCTCATCCTCTTTGTTGCCAGATCTCAAATTCACTCGAGCGTGTCCTTTCTGCTAAACTCGATCCATCGCTCGAGAGTATTCGTATTTCCAAAAAACTTACTCTCTCTCTGTCTCTGTTTCTCTCTCTCCCTCTCTTTCTGTCTCTGTCTCTCTCTCTCTCTCTCTCCAACCCTTCCCCTGCTCTTACCCAGTACATTCATGCCTCCCTTGAATTCCAGTTTCTTCTTAGTGACCACAACCGGTTCTGTCTGGTTCTCGACAGCAACGGACACCTTCTTTGCAACAGTCTGGACCTGGAAAAATAAAGACAAACAGTTACTGGAGCGCAGGGGCACCTGTGTAGCTCACCCTGTTAAGGCGCTGTTCTAGTGCATGGATGGGCCCCATGGTCTGGTATCTGTTAAGGCACTGTTCTAGTGCATGGATGGGCCCCATGGTCTGGTATCTGTTAAGGCACTGTTCTAGTGCATGGATGGGCCCCATGGTCTGGTATCTGTTCAGGCACTGTTCTAGTGCATGGATGGGCCCCACAGTCTAGTATCTGTTAAGGCACTGTTCTAGTGCATGGATGGGCCCCACGGTCTGGTATCTGTTAAGGCACTGTTCTAGTGCATGGATGGGCCCCATGGTCTGGTATCTGTTAAGGCACTGTTCTAGTGCATGGGTGGGCCCCACAGTCTGGTATCTGTTAAGGCACTGTTCTAGTGCATTGATGGGCCCCATGGTCTGGTATCTGTTAAGGCACTGTTCTCGTGCATGGACGGGCCCCATGGTCTGGCATGGAATCCAGACCGTGGCAGTCACAACTGTGGTCCCACAGGGTGATGCATGAATGTCTCCTGTTGCCTAGGGACGGGAGGGTTTCAGGTGCCTGGGAAGACAGCGTCTCATTGCGCACCACCTGTTGGTCAACAGGGCACCTGTAAGTCTACTTGTTGAGCGGCGTGTGAAGTGTCTGCCTGTGACTCAGGTCTGTGTGGACCGAGCCGTGATAAGAAGCAGCAGCTTCAGACATCACGCGCTTCAGAGACAAGCTCTCCCGAAGCCGCAGCGGAGGGCGCAGAAATGTGGCGGACACGCGGCGCACACGATTGGCCGAGGCCGAAGCGGGAGCAAAAAGCCGGAAATCGTTCATAAAATAACCCTAAAAAAAAAAAAAACAGAACGCAGTCTGTAGACTTACACCAATTCACTATTTGTGATTGGTTGAATTCCTTTGAATTTGAATGCGCCACACGGCATACTACCGATACAAGGGACGCACCGTCTGTCGCCCCCAGATGCTGTACACCGTAGCGTAGACTGTGTGTCTACGGAGAAACTCGCAGCTGGCAGTAAGCCGTATAAAAACCGCGATGGAATGGAGCAGATTGCTCTCGATTTACGGAGTCCGCGACAAAGCCTTTTCAATTACAACACGTGACGAACGGTATCCGAAGCAAAGGCAACGCAACGGCGGCAAGATTGAAGATGGGATTACGCCGAGGAGAATCGGGATGAACCGGAAGAACGTCAGCGAGCGTCCCGTCGAGCTGAATCCCGTTACGTCCAAACGGTCCGCCACACGGGGTTCTGCTCGCCGGCTTAAAGCTTGCAGGACCGTACGATTCTGACAGGAAAAAACATCTTCTTCACCGGTGCGCTGACGCAGTGATTCTGCTCAGATAATCCTAATTCAGACCGAATAACATTCAATAATCTCCACATATTATCTCTGTGGATTAACCTGTTTGTGCTTGATAATTGCTATTGCTAACAAAGTAAATGTTCATACTGAGATAAGCATAGTATGTGATGTTTTCTTGGTACTGGTGAATTCTAGCATTAAAAACCTAAATGAATGAAATATGAAAAGAGGGACTGATTCATAAGGATCTGAGTATGTTCCTCCTTTACGCAAGAAATTCAGACACTGCATCTAAGGTGATGACTGATTCATTTTCAAAATCTCTCATGTTCCTGTGTGAAAAACCAAACGCAAAAGTCAGGTGCAACAAAGCATGCTTTCACACCAGCTACTTTCAGAGAGAACCACTGCTGAACTCACAAAACCCAAACTAAACCAAGACAGCAACCAGACATCAACCAGGATATTAAAAAGAACTGGAACACCAAACACAACCAAGACCAGTACAACAAAGACCAGTTACCCAAATACATTTCTCTTTTTTAGAATAGCTCTAGAATTCGCCTGCTCTTATTTTTTATTTCAGTATTATCAGACAAAACAGATTGTTTTAAAACAATTAACAGTTTAACCAGTACTTCATTTTAGCAGCTACCTCTTGCATTGTAAGTCACTCTGGTAAATGCCACCAACAAAAATCTGTTGAACCACAGCTGCTACATTGCAGTACCTGGTGCACTATATGGCAACAGTCCCTTCCTGTTGCTGGTGCACTGTACTGCAACAGTTCCTTCCTGTATCTGGTACACTATACTGAAACAGTTCCTTCCTGTATCTGGTGCACTATACAACGGCAGTTCCTTCCTGTAGCTGGTGTACTGTACTGCAACAGTTCCTTCCTGGTGTACTGTACTGCAACAGTTCCTTCCTGTACCTGGTGTACTATACTGCAACAGTACGTTCCTGTACCTGGTGTACTATACTGCAACAGTTCCTTCCTGTACCTGGTGTACTATACTGCAACAGTTCCTTCCTGTACCTGGTATACTGTACCACAACTGTTACTTCTTGTAGCTGGTACACTGTACTGAAAAGTTCATTTCTGTACTTCCTGCACTATAATGAAACAGTTCCTTCCTGTAGCTGGTGCACTGTACTGCAGCAGTCCCTTCCTGTAGCTGATAAAACTCAGTCTATTTAGTTTTTCCGGCGCGAGGCTGCTTACCTGCTGGAAGCAGGCCTGCACCAGGTTTTCGGGGAACAGGTTCCGGATCAGGTCCATGAAGGCGTCCAGGCTGCTGACCTCCTGGTTCTTGGAGACGTAGCTGACGTGACCCCCCCTCAGTTTGGGGTTCCCTGGGTGGATGCCTATGACCAGAATGACCCCCAGCACGGCGGCGATGATGGTGGTGGACATGTAGTAGACCATGGCCCTGGTTCCCATTCGCCCACTGGAGCGCGCATCCAGGCCGGCCAGGCCTGCAGAAGAGAGGAGAGAAGGAGAGAGGGAGGAGTGGAGGGGGCGGCTTGTCCTCTTTCACCGCTGTCCCTGTTACCTGCAGGACCCTGGACAGCGCCAGTCCCATGCACACGCATGCACACCTGAGGCTCTTGGGTAATCAGCTCCAGTGTTGCTCATTGACTTTGTTAGGCTTGTGATTATACTAATGAAAACAACGTCATTTGTACAGTGCTTTCCTTTCACCATAAAATTATATGTAAAATAAACGCATTAACAGAAAGACCAGAAATACAGTTAAAATAGTTATGAACGATTTGTTTTTATTGGGCCAGTTCTTGATTCTTTGTGGCTTTTTTTTTTTGACCACTCAAAATGACATTCTGACCACAGCTAGATTAGCGCTCAGTTACACTTCCCACAAAAAGAAAGAGAGGAATTTGAATTTTACCAGACCAGTGAGAGGAGGGCCTACTGTACATAGCATAGAACAGCCCATAGAGACACAGAGAGAGTGAGATTGAGAGAGAGAGAGAGAGAGAGATGATATAGATACAGCCCACAAAAAAAGATAAAGAGAGGTATTACTGCATATAAATGTTGATTTCAGAGAAATGTCTGCGTAATGATAGTGGTGCTGTGGTGCACATATACGTATTGCTATACAAAGGTACTACTGGATGTTCTGCTCAATGTAATTCCCTAGTGTTAAAGGCTACGGGCTGTCTTGGGACAGTTAGGGTTTGTTACGGCCTTAACAAACTAATGGCTAAATAATGTAGCCATTCTCTGCTGTCCGTACCAAAAGAGCTCCCTTCCAGGGCTCTGAGACGGGTCTGGGTGGAGAATCTGCTTCTTATCAGGCCTTCTAAAGAGGGCTGAGTTGAACTGATCTCTGCACATATATTACATCCTGCTGTCCGTGTGTGCCAGCCCTATACCGGTGAGAAAGTGAGAGTCAACTACTCAAACTATGCTACAGTACACTCTCAGAAGAAAAGGTTCCAAAAGGCTCCTCTGTGTCTCCATAGAGGAACCCCGTCTTGTTCAAGTGTTCTTTGTCGGGTGAACTGGTTCGTTCTGTGAGATTTTACACGGTTCACACTCAACACAGACGGTTCCACAAAGAACTGAAAAGCGTTCCCCTATGAAGTCGTTTTTTGTGAGAGAGTGCGGAGCTTCAGAGACAGCGAAGGTGACCGCTAGACTCAATCACAGGCTCTCATGAGTATATTAATATCAGTTATTAGTCGTTGCAACCGGGGGCTGGAAAACAAAAATGCAAACCAAAAATGAAAGGCATTTTTGTTGAAACAAAAATGAAGACAAAAATGATTAATACTGTCCCTGAGCAAAAATGTTAAGTTAAAATTTAAGTAACCGTTAATAAAGTTTTTTTCTTTTGTTCCATGCAATTTACTGACTCTGGGGGAGTCAGTCAGCGATGTCCTTTTTCCACCGTACGCCGTTAACATACAGCGTGCAGAAATGAAACACAGTTTCTGTAGCATCCGATACATCACACACAAAACAGCTGAAATACTGTACGAAACACCAACTGAAAAAGAGAAATGCTGGGTAATGCGCTAATTTTACTGTCCCCGGGGGATTATCTGAGATGTAAAATCATGATACATTTTAAAGTATATCCTGCTTTGACAGTGAAAAAAATTCACTGAGATTTCTCCAATCACCTGTTGTGAGAAACTTCAGACTTCCTGAACTGGCAACTGCCTTGATAACTGCACTGTAGGTATTCGGAAACACAAACAATTTTTGACGGTGTAGAGCTGGAACCCGCCTGACTGGAGTTGGAGCCAAAACTGCCCGGTTAAGTTATGTTTCCTTTTGCGTTGCCTCCATTCCAAGTCTCAAAGGCTTCGCATGCGCTGAGGAAATCCTGCACCGTAATGAGATGCAGGCCCGCCAAGTCCCCAAAAACAGAACCGTACGGGAATTACGCTCGGCAGCTGAAAGATGTTTTCCATTTTTTTTTTCTGCCCACAGCTTGTCTTTGAAGCTGTGAGGGCGGCGGTGTGGTGTAATGGGTAAAGAACTGGTCTCGTTACCTAAAGGTCAGAGGTTCGATTCCCAGGTAGGACACTGCCGTTGTACCCTTGAGCAAGGTACTCAACCTGCATTGTTTCAGTATATATCCAGCTGAATAAGTAAATGCTATGTAAAAAAGTGGTGTAAGTTGCTCTGGATAAGAGCGTCCGCTAAATGCATGTAATCTAATTTACTGTCTCCCAAACCGTAAATTAATTTCCCATAACTTTTATTGGTCTGTTAGAAGTTTGCGGAATTTGCCGGGTTTTTAATTTGATTTTTTAAAACTGTTTTGGTGGTGGAGACACCTGTGGGCTGGTCTGACTAAACCACCTCCTCCCTCCCGAGGCAGAAACCGTAAAACCAAAATTGGACCAGGCTGGGAAGTCAAGCAAGACGGGGCGCGCCGACAGCAGGGGGCGCCGTATAAGCTGTCAGCGCCCGCTGCGAGACACTTGGTCGCGGCGCAAATCACCCGCCGGGGCGGAAGGGGAGTAACGAGCGAGGGGCCGGGCCGACGCAGCTGCTTCTCGTTTGAGACCCGAAAACGATCCTGGGAAACCGCCCGCAACCGCAGGCGGCCATTTTGGATCAAAGCGCTGCGCTCCCCAGGGTGCGCTACTTTACAACAGCACACAGCTGCCTTACGGCGTACCGCAGCTCTCTCTCTGAACCCAGGAGCATTTCTCCAGTCTTACGGGTTCAGACAGGAACCCTGGGAAGACCAGTGACATGCGAGGAGTCTCAGCGAACCCGTCAGCTTAAACTTCAGAGAAGGAGCGGGGGAGACGTGTGGTCGACACGGACGCACGAGGGGCACGAGAGTTTCTCACGACCGTCAGACGGCCCCCTCGGCAAGTGCTCAGAGCCCTGCGGTCGCCATGGAGATCGTGAGGGAATGCCACGCATCAGTAATGAACCTGCATTAATGCGCGCGCACCAGATTTCAGAAAGTCAGGGATGCTCATTGTTTCTGTGATACAGAACAACAGTTCAGTGCAGCAGAATGTAGGACGTTTTGGAAATGACATGCAGAACATTGATTTAAAGTTGTACAGTACATTGATATTGATCTTAATAATTACACCTGCTTCCTCTATCTGCAGATATCATTAGTTAGTCTGAAATTTTAACTGTGTGGCATACATTTCATATTAATCGTATTTCTGTTATAACAGGTGTTTTATAACGTTTTTCTCAAAGCATATTTTCTTCTTGATTACCCTTGATAATTGCGCTGTAATTTCCCAAGCTATGTAAATAGTCCTGAATGAAAGCACTTGCCAAATAAAAAAAATGTCAAAAAAGAATGTGTGTGGTATAGACGGTTTCAACGGTAACAACATAAACAAACGTTACTGCGCATGTGCGTTGTTCTGGCCCTAACTTGACTTCCGGCAGACTTCCGCAAACAATCAATAACAACAGAGTCCCTCTAGACTATTTCTGATAACAAGCAAAGTAAATAACAAGTAAATTACGTTAGCTAGCTAATTAAAACTATGTCTAGCCCGTATTATTTGGGGTTACCAGTCGAAGAAAAGAACCGTTACTTGGCCAAACTGAAATGCGATAATGTTACATTACCAGAAAATCAAGTGACAGATAACTGTTCACAGTATTGCACCTTGCTGAGCATCATACATTCCTTACATAATCCATAACTGTTCTGGGTTACATGCACATTCATTCCTGTATAAAAAGTGCACTATTTCTATGATATTGCTTAAAAACGATGATTAGAAGCACAAACTGGGGCTAGTGGGCAGCATGTGTAGCCAATGCAATTACTGTAGGTTATTTATTTAACCTAGATGTTTTATGGGAAAACATCGTGGCTCTTATAGTTTGGGTCATCTTGCTAGGTTACCACAACAAAAATGATCAGGCAATGTAACGCTGTCAAGTCATTGGAAACAGGTATCATAACGTTAGTAAAAAACGTAGCTAAAGCGTATGAACTACTAGCATTGAGCTAACGTTACTGTGCATAATTTATAAAATGTTAGCTACGTTTAGCTAGCTAGCTAGTTGGCTAGCTAACTAGAATGAATTAATTAAGCTACAATCAATTTAGTTAGCTAATTCATAACTATTTCAGGCGTGTTACTGGTCAGCTTAGTTATCGCTTATTATGAGTTTGTTACCTGAAACAAAGTGCTAGTGAGAGCACCTATTCGACCACCTTCGTTCGACAGACAGGAAAGCGTAAACTGATTGGCAACTATATATGAAATAGGCGAAATATCGGTAACAACCTGTACCTAGTTATGTAGGAAAAATATCCTTGTTATCCTCCTGTGGTTATTTTTTCAGTACTTTCACGTTTTTTTGTGTGCCAGCAAATAAGTCAGACGTGGTCCAGCGCTAGCATTTGGTTGCTAAGGGGACGTGTATCGACCACCCCATATAAATGAATGGAAATTTGCTAGTATCCTGTCTTGCATATTGGAGGTTAATATGAGAAAGGGTGGTCTCTCATCAGCACGTCTAGGAATCCGTACATATTCACTGTTGTAACCTAAGTCGCAGGACGCAAAATAGCCGTTAGGAAAGCAGTTTGAAATTATGAAGCAAAGTCTGCGCCATTGACTTTAATGGGTCGCGATGACATAATTCATTGTCTTAAGTTGATATAGTAAATAAGGCTGTATTAGTATTACTAAATGTGTATGTATGAAGTTGATTTTTTAAAATACAGTTTATTATGTGTATTTTTACAGGACTTACATTTTAATAGGTAACGATGTCCAGTTATTTCTCAAAAATACGAAGTAACAACGGGCAAGCACCAGCTATGATAATCGCAGGGATTCATCAATTCGTTTCACAATTTCCTAGTGAGGTTACAAAGTTAAATTATGTATTTTTACTAATTTTCGAAATATAGTTTGTTCCTGAGGTCAGGTTGCACCCCACAGCACAACAACCTGAGCCCAACATCAGTCTGTTCATCAGTTTAACTTTCACTCCATTTGTAATCGGTGCCATATTAGCCAGTAAACACAAACCCAATAATAAACAAACACAGACCGGAAGTTAACTTAGGGCCAAGCGCATAACCTTGGCAACGCGCGTGCCACTGATGAAACCGTCTATAGCATGAACCCATTGTGACATCATTCTGGCATAATCCGAATTGGAATGTTGGTACATTTGAAAACAGTATAGAAAACCTATGATGATGCTATGGGTAAATTTGGTGACAGTTTCATTATTTAATGGATATTAATAAACACAAGTTATAAATGCAAAAATTTATATGAATAAATATTAATACCTGTGATAAGGCTGGAGATGATGAGGGGCAAGATGAGCATCTTCAGCATCCTCATTAAAATATCTCCAGGGAAAGATATAATCATCAGTGAGTTGGTGTCTAATTCAGGGACATATCGCAACAACATCCCAAACACTGATCCTAAAACCACACCTGCAGAGAGAGTAAGAGAGAGAAGGAGAGGGAGAGAGAGATGGACATGTTTTATGTATATTGACTGGGGGGAGGGATTCAATATACAAAACACAGATCCCAAAGTCGCTTATGCACATCACTGATTAAGACACCCCCTATATAAAATACACAGCCAGCGAATGCTACTGTGACGTCAGCAGCAGCACCTTCGCAGAGTGCCGGTTTTAAAAAATTACGTTGAAGTTACAGAACGGTAAAAAATGGAAAAAGTTACACACCGCTGAGAAGCCAAAACAATCTTTGATTGTTCATGTTTATACAGAACATAAACGGAAAACAAACCCAAACAACAAAACGTGTCTGCCTACAAACACAGACAAGATGGGCATATAGACGTGTATAAACAAAGGGAATTTCAGTCAAAACAGAGAAGATTAATTAACAGACGAAGCCAGGCGGCTACATAGCCTACAGCTGACTCTATGCGCCGGTCGCACGGTAGACATATTCATAACGTTGAAATACTGGACACACACGAGGAAACCACAAGATATATAAACACAGATTATATTTTTCAATACTGTTTAAACAAAGACGCAGACGAATGAATTACACGAGAGAGCCAGACATTGAATTACGTTCCCTAGTTACCACACCCTTGGGCCCGAGCCAAATGCTAAAGGAAGTAGTCAAGACAATTTAAGAGCAGGATTATATCTTACTTTTTTCTCAGAATTAATTATAAACATGTGATTGCTTAGTTTCTTCTCTAATATAACAGCTTGATATCTCAGAACTAAACTCTGCAGATAGGTCCTACAAGTGTAGGCTTCACTGTGTTTTTACCATATTACAAACAATAAACACGGAGACATTTTGGACTACGCTAAATAATATAATTAATGAAAACAGTTAAGCTGTTTGTGTCACAGTTACACCGGAATCATTTCAGAATTGCGGGAGCCAAAAAATTTAAACAAAAAAGACTGCAAACCTGATGGCACAATGATCTGCTGTTGTGCTGCAGACCTTGGGCTACTAAAGCTCTTGAAAATCTCCAAACTGCTTTTAGCATTGATCAGTCTACCATGTGTCCACTCAAACATGTTCTGAATGCCGACAAAACGAAACTCACGCTGTTCAATAACTCAAACAAAAGGCCTCCAAATATTATTTTTATTGTTTTATTGATGCTGTCACTTTCCAATCCCAATGTTCCCCTGCCTAGGACACGTAGGCTTATCTCACTGACTGTAAAGATCTTACTCATTACTGTTCCTCGCATGCTCGAGGTTGGCCCTGCCAGTCAATGTGTAGAGCCATACATTGGTACATTTTTATTTATAAGGCCACTTTGGGGCTATTACTTAATTTGCGCTCATACATCTCCACAAAAACATGATTTTAATCTGTGGCTCACTGTTCAAACCCGAATTAGGCAAAATAGCCTTCATGCTCTCTGCTCCCTCTACATGGAACTGATTGCAAAATGTTTTCAAACTGAATAATATGGTCTCTCTCTGAGAATTTTAACTGTTTATGAAGGATATGAAGGCAGACTCAATGCTGTGCTCAGCCATAGCTGATCTGCTTGGACCCTGCTCCTCTTGGACTGCTATTGGACTACTGCCTTTGGAACAGTGAACTTTGATTTCGTGCCACTTGTATTTTATGACATAAACTATTTTCCCCCAGCTTTTATGTTTGTCTTGTTGCTGCCTCCTGGCCAGATCTCCTCAAAAAAGAGATTCATGATCTCAATGGGACTTCCTGGTCAAATAAATGTTTGCTCAAAACAAAACAAAAAAAAATCATGCTATTTTAAGCTCCTCTGTAATCCAGGGCTTGTTGTTTGAGAACCCTTCACTGTCTTTGATGGAGCAACATAAATTTATATTGCCAGTGCCTGTCTCCACTACCTTATCGAGTGTGGCATTCTGGGAGAATTCCTGCCAGTCAGTTCATTCAGAGCAGCCTTTAGAGAGTCTCAACACACACACACACAGGTCAGTGTACTTACCAAGCACAGTGAGTGCTAGCAGCAGATTGCGAGTGATCCATCCACAGTACTGCACCAGGCTGGACTTGGGCAGGGGCTCCTCTCCTCTTTCACACTGCCCCCTGCTGGCCGGGCTGACTATCTGCTGATTGGTCATCCTGCCTGAAAAGAAAATAGGGCTCGTTGACCTGTGATGCTGAACGGTCAGGGAGGCAGAGAGGAAGAGCGCAGGTCAGAGGTCACTCCTGCATTCTGTGAGACAGTCGGACGGGTTAGTGCAATCTATCACACACAGTGCACACCTGCAGTCTCTGAAACAAACTTCCACCAAGAAGGGAAATCCCACAATGCAATGCTCCATGTGAAGAAGAGAGGATGAATCAGTGCGCAGCTATCAAAAGGAGGAGGCTGTATTTTTTTTTCATAAGATGAGTTTAGAAGGTTCATGAATAATTCGTGAGTGGATGTTGAGGATGGGAGGGGGGATTAAGAAATTGGGAATTGAACTTTAGATCCTTTAGCCTAAATATTTAATGTTTGCACTTTTGAGTGAGGTTTTCTTACAAGAAGTCCACACTTAAAGGTGTTGCAAAGACCGGTGATAGGGTTTTAATAAGACCAGCTGGTGTGTTTTAAATACCACTCAAGATAAGCTAAGGTAAGGCTGCAATTAATTATTCATGATCCTTCCAAAGTCATCCTCCGATGAAATATTTGTGCACGGAGCAGATGGTTGCTATGGAGTAGTGAGGGACGTTCAGTACCGATTTGGATTGCTCCTCGTCTAACCTTCCTCATAACACCTGTTGAGTTCACTTATTAAACGTCACAAGAGAGGCGAATCTGTTGAAGTGGATCAGACTGCAGCCAGGGCCTCCTGGGTGTGGATGTGAGCGCGTCCCTGGATTGGCTCAGCCCAATTACAGGGTCCTGAACTTCCACAGGGGTGTCCGTTCATCTGCCTGCCAAACTGACGTCAGGTATAAACGGAGACAGTAAGACGCCGCAGACTGTGGTCAGGTCCTCCACGGGGGCAAAGATCTATCCCAGGAACACCAGGAGGAATCTGACTGGACAGCATCATAAGGGGCCTCTCACTTTTTACGACTGCTCTCTCTGTTTTGAATTAGGAGATTGATGATTGGCTCTTTCTGGAATGGAGGGAAAATGCTTTTATTTCATTTCCTATGGTCAGTGAAATCTCAGCGAAATCTTTACGGACCTGAACTGCATTATTCTGGCTTAAGAACTTATGGATGGAAACAAGCAATCCAACCAAACAAAACAAAGCAGTCCAAATACATGCTGGTAAACTACTGGAGTAAGATAATTACATCATCGTTTTGTAAGATAGCCATTTTATGCATATTAATATAGAAAACGCATAAAAAGGAATCATCAATTGAACACCCCACACTGATGGTTTTAGTCCAGTAGCTGTTCCCCACTGGTTACAGGCCTTGCAGTTAAATAAATTAAAAAGTGTGGATACTTCTAAGATTTAGAACAGCGTAATATTGGTAGGGCATATCTAGAAGGTAGCCTAGCTGGTAAGACCATATGAAAACCATACTATACAAACTGGCTTTTCATTTCTTATAATGTTTTTGTTCAAATGCTGATGCTCATTATTATAATCATCATGATAGTTATTTGGTTGTAGTCTGCAGTGGAAATGAAGGATATCTGCTGAAAGAGACACTCGCCTGGCTCTCTCACCCTCCCTCCCTGCTACTCTCTATTTATGGTGTAAGATCAAAAATCGCATATCACAAATACTCAATTAGAATGTTCTTAACTGAGCATTCTAAACCCACTCTTCAAAGGGTTAAACCTCCATTCCATCTCTTTGCACCTCCTCTCTCACATCTCTGTTTATCTGCTTATTCTCATCCCATAATTAGGACCGAACAACTTTTATTTAAGCAAGTCAATGGCCAGGCTTCTATAGCCTGACTGTCCATCTTAACTGCGTTTATGTAGTACATGAAACAAGGACACGATCAAATGCATTTTTGGTTTGTCAGCGCTGTAACCAGAATTCCAGCATCTAGTATTACTGTGTGTGAACAGCTGACTCCAATTACTATTAAAATCCAAGATGTCAAACAAAATGAAGATTAGAGCCAGCACATGAGCTTTTTTCCATTTTAATGTCATATGGCACAGTGACCTCTCAATACAACCACATGTACTAAGAGAAAAACACTGTGAGTCACACCAAACCACAGGGACTCACACCACAGCGCTCACACCACAGAGCTCACACCACAGCACTCACACCACAGTGACTCACACCACAGCGACTCACACCACAGTGACTCACACCACAGCGACTCACACCACAGTGACTCACACCACAGCGCTCACACCACAGCGACTCACACCACAGCGCTCACACCACAGAGCTCACGCAACAGCACTCACACCACAGCACACACACCACAGCACTCACACCACAGTGACTCACACCACAGCGACTCACACCACAGTGACTCACACCACAGCGCTCACACCACAGCGACTCACACCACAGCGCTCACGCAACAGCATTCACACCACAGCACACACACCACAGTGACTCACACCACAGAGCTCACACCACAGCACTCACACCACAGCGCTCACACGGCAGTGACTCACACCGCAGCACTCACACCACAGCGCTCACACCGCAGTGACTCACACCACAGCGCTCACACCACAGCACTCACACAACAGCACTCACACCACAGTGACTCACACCACAGCGCTCATACCACAGTGACTCACACCACAGCGCTCACACCACAGCACTCACACCACAGCGCTCACACCACAGTGACTCACACCACAGCGCTCATACCACAGTGACTCACACCACAGCGCTCACACCACAGCGACTCACACCACAGCGCTCACGCAACAGCATTCACACCACAGCACACACACCACAGCACTCACACCGCAGCACTCACACCGCAGCACTCACACCGCAGCACTCACACCGCAGCACTCACACCGCAGTGACTCACACTACAGTGACTCACACCACAGCACTCACACCACAGCGCTCACACCACAGCACTCACACCACAGCGCTCACACCGCAGTGACTCACACCACAGCGCTCACACCACAGCGCTCACACCACAGCACTCACACCACAGCGTTCACACCACAGCGTTCACACCACAGTGACCCACATTACAGCACTCACACCACAGTGACTCAAACCACAGTGACTCACACCACAGTGACTCACACCACAGCGCTCACACCACAGCGCTCACACCACAGCACTCACACCACAGCACTCACACAACAGCACTCACACCACAGCGCTCATACCACAGTGACTCACACTACAGTGACTCACACCGCAGTGACTCACACCACAGTGACTCACACCACAGCGCTCATACCACAGTGACTCACACTACAGTGACTCACACCGCAGTGACTCACACCGCAGCGCTCACACCACAGTGACTCACACTACAGTGACTCACACCACAGCGCTCACACCACAGCACTCACACAACAGCACTCACACCACAGTGACTCACACTACAGTGACTCACACCACAGCGCTCACACCACAGTGACTCACACTACAGTGACTCAAACCACACGCATCGTGATATGCCTCAGTCATTAAGGAACAATCTGCGTGTGAGTCCGCAAATTACAGCTCCGACTTGCAATTCGGCAGCCATCTTTGAGATTTGCTGAACACGTGATTTGCGAGCAAGCAGCAGATAAGCTCTCATGTAAAGCTGACAAAATAATATCAAAAATCAAAAATCTCCTCCAATTTATCTTAGAAGAAGAAAAAAAGCCAACAGATTTCAAAGAGTTTGATCATCTGTGGGCTGCAGACCTGTGAGGGGGCCGACTGCAGCTCCCCCTTCCTGAGGAGGATGGAGATCACGGCCTGCCCCCTGCCATGCAGAAGCACCGCTGCAGAGATCAGAAGCCTGCTGTGATTGACAGGCAGGCACGCCGGCGGCTCGGTCAGGCGGGCGGGCGGAGAACGCTGATGACATCACGCGCGCGCACACGCGCGGACGCGTCACGTGCCGCCTCGGACCGCCATTATTGACGACATCTGGGCAAATGTGTGATTCAGCACGCTTTCACCGCTCATCCCTCTCTCCCTCTTTCTTTTCTCTCTCTCTCTCTCTTTCCTTCCTTTCCTCTCTGCCTTTCCCTCTCTATGTTCATTTTTAATTTATTCAATTTGCCTGGCTTTATAAAGATAAGGCCAAACAAAGCTCTCTTTTTTCACTCACTCTCTCTCTCTCTCTCTCTCTCTCAATTCAATTCAAATAAGCTTTATTGGCATGATGTGTATATATATGTATATATATATATATACACACACGTTGCCAAAGCATGATTAGAACAAACAGAAACATATGAATATAACATAATAATAATAACAAAAACTCTCTCTCTCTCTCTCTCTCTCTATATATATATATATATAGAATTATATATGCACACACACACACACATACACATAAGTAGAAAAGTTAAACAAATACAACTATGTATTTTGGGATCAGGTAACACAATGTAATTATTCGCACTACCATCATCATCATCATCATCATCTCCAATGCTTTCAGCAGGATTGAGAACAAGTTCCCTGCTTCATGAAATATCAAACACACATGCCACGGAATAACAATGTAATCAGGAAATGTGCGTGCAAACTCATTCTTCAAAGGAGAGTGTCAATTTCAGGAGTTAATACGACTGGGCATAATCCCACAACAGAGGATCAGCATTATTACAACACTACTTAACTCTCAATGATATTAATACTGTTAGACTCCGTGTGTATTAACTCTCACTATTGGCATTTGACTATGCTGTGCAGTGAGTCTCTAAGTGTGTTTGTGTGAAAGTGTGTGTATATGTGTGTGTGTGTTGTGTGTGCGTGTATATGTGCCTGTATGTGTGTGTGTGTGTGTATGTGTGATTGTGATTGTGTGTGTATGCATGCCTGTATGTGTGTGTGTGCGTATGTGTGATTGTGAGTGTGCGTGTGTGTGCGTATGTGTGATTGTGAGCGTGTGTTGTGTGTGCATGCATATGTGCCTGTATGTGTGTGTGTATGTGTATGTGTGATTGTGTGTGTGTGTGTGTATGCATGCCCGTATGTGTGTGTGATTGAGAGTGTGTGTGTGTGTGTATGCATGCCTGTATGTATGTGTGTGTGTGTGTGTGTGTGCATGCCTGTATGTGTGTGTGTGTGTGTGTGTGTGATTGTGAGTGTGTATGCATGTCTGTATGCATGTGTGTGTGTGTATGCATGCCTGTATGCATGTGTGTGTGTGTGTGTGTGTGTGTGTATGCATGCCTGTATGTGTGTATGTGTGTGTGATTGTGAGTGTGTGTGTGTGTGTATGCATGTGTGTGTGTGTATGCATGCCTGTATGCATGCGTGTGTGAGTGTGTGTATGCATGCCTGTACGCATGCATGTGCCTGCATGTGTGTGTGTGTATGTGTGATTGTGAGTGTGTATGCATGCCTGTATATGGTTGTGTGTGTGTGTGTGTGTGTGTGTGTGTGTGTATGCATGTCTGTGTGTGTGTGTGTGTGTGGAGGGATTAGTGCTACAGTTGATTGTTTGGTGCGGGCTTTGCACAGGGATATAGATATAATCCTGTCACCCCTCCCTCACAGGAACACAAGGACGGGTCTGTGAATGAACGTTATTACAGGCAGACTGGAGGGAGCTGGGATGCTCCACAGTTGGGCAAAGGTTACCAAATATGGCACACGACTGGACTCGACAGTACCTATTAACATCCTAGTACCCTGACATCAGTGAGAGCCACAACAACTACGCTTCCCACAATGCCGTGGGAACACACCGTGGCCTTTAAGTCATTTCCTGCATTAACCCTTCTCCCAGGGTCAGTTCTAATCAGCACTAATGCACTCCAATGTCCAATCAGTCGCTTGGTTTTCCACAACATTAACCCTCGTTCCAGCTTGTTCTTCCGTGCCCAGATCTCTACTATAATCTACAATATCTCAGTATCATCCAGACTCTATTTAAAGCGTCACCTTGACTTCCCTATGCACTGTCCAGCCAGAATGAGTGTGTGTGTCTGTGTGTGTGCCAGTGGGCGTGTTTATGTGTGTGTGTATGCGTGTGTGTGTATGTGTTTGTGTATGGTATGATTGTGTATGTGTATGCGTGTGTGCATATATGTGTGCATGTATGTGTGTGTGTGTGTGCGTGTGTGTATGATTGTGTGTGTATATACGTGTGTATGCGTGTGTATGATTGTGTGTGTATGTGCGTGTGTGTGTGTGATTGTGTGTGTATACGTGTGTATGCGTGTATGATTGTGTGTGTGTGTGTGCGTGGTGTGTGTGTATGATTGTGTGTGTATGCATGTGTGTGCACCCCATCTCCCCCTCCCCCTGGAGCTATAATCTGAGTGTATTAATCTGTTGTTTGAACTCTTTAAGCACAGACTGTCTGCCACATCTGCTCTCTTCACCCTCTTAATACTCCTCTACTTCTGCATCCCCCTTTCTCCTTCTCTTTCTCCATCCCCCATTCTCCATCTCTCTTTCTCCCTCTCTCCTTCCTTCTGCACCTTGCTTCTTTTCCTCATCCTTGCCTGGGCTCTCAGTTTCTCTCTCTCCATCCATCTCCACCTTCTCTTCCCAGCGCGTCTTCACTCCCTCGTTCATCATCGCGCAGTTCTCCACTTTCCTGTCCCCCATTGCTCACTGAAAAAGCTTTCTAGGCATTACAGTGGTGCATTTACAAATACCTCCCTCTCTGAAATTCAAACCCAATCTCTTTCCCTGTGGTTACTCTTAGGGCACATAACACATACCTTAAACAGTGTCCTGAGTGTCTTATTGTAGGCAAAGATGGGCAGTTACCTGTCCAATAACGCCTCAGTTTCAAAAGTGATGTTACACCAACTTATTTAGCAGAAGAATTGTTAATAAAAAATCTGTTTAATTAAATTCGATTTTGTCAGTACATCGCTTTTTACAGTGATGCTGTCACATCAACATTTACAAAAAAATATAAAAATAGGAAACTTGGAAAGGTTCAGAAAGGTTCTGAACACCTCCCAGAAAGAAGAACAGCAAGAGAAATACAAAAAAAAAACCCCAGAGGAAAAAACAGAGAGCTAAACAAAAAGACTACGCACACCAAGGGTGTTCAGACCAGTAACAATACAGAGTGATGCAGAGAAACATGCAAATATGCATCAAGTGCAGACCTCTGAAAAGCAGACTGCAAAAGAATGTTTCACTTGACCGTTTCACGAGGACAGGAAAACAGACATAGACGGACAGATATGATGATTGTAAATTCTGTCTTCAGGATTACACGGATGAAGATGAAGCATCGCCATCGGGACAGCGAACACTGAGAAATAAACTACGAGAATGAAGACTGATGGACAGATGCAAACTTCAGAAAATGCAGAAAGATGACAGAAACACACAGGTGTGAACACTCGAGCGGGGATTTCCCGTCCGGTTTGAGAGAAGAAGGGCGGCTCGGTCCTACCTGCTGTTTGCCACGGACTTCCATCCGACAGGAGACGGGCACGAGAGAAACAGTGAGGAGGTCCGGAGCTGGAGAGGGAGACCGAGGGATGGAGACGGAGAGAGAGAGACGGAGGGATGGAGACGGAGAGAAAGAGAGAGAGAGAGAGAGGGGGGACGTAAACTCACAGCCCTTGCGTCATCTGAGAAAATTCGCAGATTAATAAGAGGCTGATGCCCTGAGCCTCCCTCGCTCACTCCCTTGTCTGTTATCGCTCTCTCTTTCTCTCTCTCTCTCATTCTTTCTCTCTCTTTATCTCTTGGACTCTCTCTTGCCCTCTGTCTGTCTCTCTCATTTTCTCTGTTGCCCTCACTCAGTAAAATAATTTTATAATAATCGCATCTGGTGTGTGGCAGTACCACAGGACTGAGAAAGGATATAATTCAGGAGTGGGAGTGGGTGGGAGATGGATTAGGAGTGGGGGTGAGTGAGAGATGGTTTAGGAATGGGAGTGAGTGGGAGATGGTTTAGGAGTGGGGGTGAGTGGGAGATGGTTTAGGAGTGGGGGTGAGTGGGAGATGGTTTAGGAGTGGGGGTGAGTGGGAGATGGTGTAGGAGAGGGGGAGAGTGGGAGATGTTTTAGGAGTGGGGGAGAGTGGGAGATGTTTTAGGAGTGGGGGAAAGTGGGAGATGGTATAGGAGTGGGAGTGGAAATGTTTTAGGAGTGGGGGAGAGTGGGAAATGGTTTAGGAGTGGGGGTCAGTGGGAGATGGTTTAGGAGTGGGAGTGACAGATGGTTCAGGAGTTGGAGTGGGAGATAGTTCAGGAGTGGGGATGAGTAAGAGACAGTTTAAATAAGTTCCCATATCCAGTTCATATTTTCCGTGTTCATAATTCCTCCAATCAAGAATGCACTAAATAAAGGCAGCCTCAAACCTCCTCAAAACTTGTATTCCTCAAAATCAGTTCAAAGACACTCCAGTATACAAAGACACTGGAGTGTCAAATAATCTTGTTTCATTGTAATTGTAGCCAAATAATGTTATTGATAAGCTATGTCAAAGCTACTTATTTTCACGCACACATACACTGTTAGATACTGTATACACTTGTTGTTCATCACTTTAAGGGCGTTTCCCTATTATGAATCATTTTCTGTAAAATGGAAAAAATACATCCAGTCAATAACAGATGGGATAACGCACAGATAGGGCCAAAATACTGAAAGTCTTTTCCCCAACATCCAATATTTTAAACTAAGAAATACAAGTTTTTAAAGTCTTATTTGTGAGATTAATCTCTTATTTCCCAGCTAAGTCATATTTGCGAGATATTAAAGTTATATTTCCGAGATTTAAAAGCCATATTTCTGAGATTTTAAAGTCATAGCAGTCCAGGTATTATTGTATAATTTCATAATTGATTCCTATAATTTTTCTGCTTTTAACTGAAAATCCCAGAAAATGTAGATTCCAATGATCAAGCCTCAACAATCCTTATCTATACGGACATTAACAGATTTTCCCTCAGTGATTCCAATGAAAAGTTACAGATTGCATTCATATTTCAGATAACAAGGAACATTCTTTGTGCAGCATATAGCCAAGCAGGTTCTCTGACTGTTTGAATTTCCTCCAGATGGCAATAAAGCCATAAAACTTTCAAAGAAGAGTAAACTTTCCTGGACACCCCGGTTAGAAGACCTCTGGGGTTTACCTTGATGTTTGTGGAGCAGGGAGGGAGATAGAGAATTAACAGGTACATTCCTATGGTCACAAATTATAGTGTCTGTTCTCAAAGGTGATAATCTAAAAACTACATATCCCACACCATTCACAATACAAGGAGAAAATTAACAGGTGAGAACTGACATGGCTCCAGGATGCAGGAAGGAGCTAAACACATTTCCTCCAACCGACATGCTGCTTGAACAGCACTTCCAGGTTCCCTGTTTGCCTCCTCTAGCTGGACAAACATCATTTTCCCCACGGACCCCCAGTGGGTGTGTGGGCAAGCGATGAACAGGAGACCGGACACAGCAACAACACAGGAACGCACTACAAACACAGTCCTTCATTCTGCCCTACACTGACTGAGCAACAACACAGGAACGCACTACAAACACAGTCCTTCATTCTGCCCTACACTGACACAGCAACAACACAGGAACGCACTACAAACACAGTCCTTCATTCTGCCCTACACTGACTGAGCAACAACACAGGAACGCACTACAACCACAGTCCTTCATTCTGCCCTACACTGACTGAGCAACAACACAGGAACGCACTACAACCACAGTCCTTCATTCTGCCCTACACTGACTGAGCAACAACACAGGAACGCGCTACAACCACAGTCCTTCATTCTGTCCTACACTGACACAGCAAAAACACAGGAACACACAACAACCACAGTCCTTAATTCTGTCCTACACTGACACAGCAAAAACACAGGAACGCACTACAACCATAGTCCTTCATTCTGTCCTACACTGACACAGCAACAACACAGGAAAGCACTACAACCACAGTCCTTCATTCTGTCCTACACTGACACAGCAACAACACAGGAAAGCACTACAACCACAGTCCTTCATTCTGTCCTACACTGACACAGCAACAACACAGGAAAGCACTACAACCACAGTCCTTCATTCTGCCCTACACTGACACAGCAACAACACAGGAAAGCACTACAACCACAGTCCTTCATTCTGTCCTACACTGACACAGCAACAACACAGGAAAGCACTACAACCACAGTCCTTCATTCTGCCCTACACTGACTGAGCAACAACACAGGAATGCATAACAACCACAGTTCTTCACACTTAGCCATACACTATGTCAACATTTATGCATCAGTTCATTTTGTTTAGCTTAGCTATTTATCACTCCATCAGCTTTGTATTTAAACTTATCTTTAGTTAGTTATCTTTGTCTTTTTTCTGTCAAACATACTCATGTTTTTGGGCCTTAGTCTACAGCCCAACACTTTGAAAACATTTCTTTACATTTTTGCTTATTTAATTCCTTGGAATTTCCCCCTGCATCTGTTTTATATTACAGTTTTTCTCTGTTGTTTACACACATTTCCTGAATCCATGCTTCATTTCTCAGAACTATAAACACAAAACAGTCATGCCATTTCGCCAAAACTTCATAAATCTTCTTCAAAATGTACCACTGCACTCAAGACAATGCAGTCTCTCCTCAAAATTACTTTCTCCTATCAAATCATACACAAGCTTCAAATGACTTGGTCTCACTTTAATTCATTACACACTGCTGATGTGATAAATGAAAGATCCTGTAGGTAACAGGATGCTTTTACAGCATTCCAAATTATTAGCATATACAGGCCTACTCAAACATGAAGAGAACACATGGACCCAGCGAGACTGTATAATCTTTTCGTTTTTTTAAATCGTACTGTAAGCAGTAAGCAACATAAAACAAAAAAACAACAAAAAAAAAACAGAGAAAAGAGAAACAGGAAAATAATGTTAAGTACTGGGAAACAAGTAAAAAAAGAAACAAAAATAAATTAAGAAAGCATTCAGGGTCCAATCTTTGATCTTGATTAGACCAGAGACTTTCATTTACAGCACAACTAATATACTCCTTGTCCAAACAGTGGAGAAAATTACCCCCAGGCACGGTGCATCTACCCCTAGCATGTTTGTTACAGGCTCGAAGAAAGGATTATGAGCCAGGTGAGATCGCACAGGGAGGCAGAGGTAAGGAAAATAATAAGTCTTTACTGAAGTCTTCAACAGCAAAAGCAAAAAAAAGCAAAAAAAAAAAAAAAAAACAACAACAACAAGGTAACAGGAGGTACAGTACCACAAAACCCTAAACCCTAAACCCTAAACCCTAAACCCTAAACCCTAAACCCTAAACCCTAAACCCTAAACCCTAAACCCTAAACACAGAGGGACTAGAAGCCAGGGGACCATGCAGGAAAGCATAAAGACCAGGCATTAAACTGAAGAAAACCACAAGCTAAATACACAGTGAGACACATGCACACAATTACTGAAAATAAGCAGACTCCTGCAGAATGTGAAAAATCAATTATCCAATTAGAACAACAATTAGGAGGCACAAGACCAAAAACACACTCTCAGGCCAAGAGTATGAGGACACCTGACATCCAACATCTCATACAAAATTATGGGCATTAATATGGAGTTGGCCCAACCTTTACTGCTATAACAACCTTCACTCTTCTAGGAAGGCTTTATACTACAGTAGATGTTGGAACGTTGCTGCATGGATTTTCTTCCATTCAGACAGAAGAGCATTAGTGAGGTCGGGCACTGATTGGGCGATTAGGCCTAACTCACAGCTGGCTTTCCAATTCACCCCAGAGGTGTTGGATGGGGTTGAGGCCAGGGCTCTGTGGAGGCCAGTCAAGTTCTTCCACACTGTTCTCGACAAAACCATTTTTATACAGACCCACCTGTGCGCCCAGCATTGTCATGCTGACACAGGAAAGGGCCTTCCCAAAATTGTTGGGGAAGCACAGAATTGTCTAGAATGTGATTGTATGCTGTAGCATTAAGATTTGCCTTCAGTGGAACTAAGGGGCCTAGCCCAAACCATCAAAAACAGCCCCAGACCAAGGTGTGTCCACATACTTTTGTATGTGGACACACCTTATCATTAAAATTCTAATCTCTCTTTGAATAATTCAGAATTTCTGTGTTCATTTTGTTATTTATTTATTTACAGGATGGGAACAAGTAAAATATCAACAGAATCAGACATGGTTCAAATACGTATTTGTTTTGGTTTCAAATACTGTTCTCTGCTCTATTGATCTTTCCTGGTGTATAATTGAGCCTGCCAATATGACCAGAAGGCGGGGTTTTCACTTTCTGAGAGTATTTCATTAGTTCCAATACACCAGACAAGATCAGCAAAGCGTAGAAAAGTATTTAAATCCAAAAACAAATATGTATTTGACCCCGGCCTGCGTAGAACACAGCGGTTGAGACGAGCGTGATTACAAGCTCTGCAGGAGCGGTGGAGGCTCGGTTTCATTTAGGCCAATCAGATCGCGCTTTCTTCCCCTTTAATACCACATCAGGATCACGGTCTTAAGCAAACCGACAGTTTCGTAATGACTGGTGTAGGGCGGTCGTCATAATCTTTATGCTCGCTTACGGAAAGGGTTGCAGCATTTGCGTGGGTATTAAAGTCATAAAAAGACTCACTTCAGATAAAGTGTCCCCCAACACACAACTTCAAAGACTCTTCCCTTTAGTGGGACAGTGGCCCAGCAAATGTAGCATGGCGGGTAGAGAGGTTTCAATATCACTTTCTGTATATTTATGAACCCATGTTTATGAACACACATTTGATTTATTCAAGCTCACGTATTACCATGAAGTGTGAAATGGGAAAGAGCCCAGGTGCAGGAAACATGAAGATAAATGTTTCATGCTTATATCTGTGCAGGTACGACATACGCAGGCACCTTTGAACCTTGTTCATCTTCCCATTCCGTAGACGTTCCATCTGTCCCGGCCACAGACAGTACAAACGATTAACTCGTCCGTTCACGTCATCGCAGTACGAGATCCAACAACTGATTAAGTGCAAATCTGCCCTTGTCGTGCGTGCTATTGGTTGTCCTTGCGCCATTGTTTTATGTTGGCAAAACCTCTTTCCCTCCGTGGACGAAGATTACACGGCGTTGCCAAGATGACAAATCCCCTCTGTTCCACAGTAACTGTGCTTTTATTTCCTCACCGTCAAGAAGATCCTAGCCAATGTGGAGGTGGAGACTTTAGGCTGCTCCACAGGAATCTTTTTTAGGATTTAATGAACCAATGGCCATGCTTCCATAAATGCTGGGTGAAGCCGTAAGCACTGCTTGAATCATGCACGGGGTAATTCAGAAATCATTTCACTTTGTATTTTAACGTTGGAAATAATATGTCAGACACTATGCTTGTTTAAAACTGATTCCAAACATTCGTACTGCTGTAGAATTGTCAACCAGTGGCCAAAATGTGAAACAAAGTCGGACAGCACAGGATGCTATTAGTAGTAGCATTTTTTCAAAACAATGATAGATGTGGTAAATTTCAAAGTGAGGCTAAAATAAGAGATGTACTGGGGATGTACAGTAAGCACTGTGTTTCAGACTTGTGTTTCTACTATACCACTTATTCCTTTGTTTTCATAGAGAAAAATGGTTCTTAAGACATGCTCCTCATTCAATGTGCAAAACAGCAGTTGAAACAACACTATGTCAGACTTTGGAAACCAAACCAAAGGTTGCACGTTTTCCTTCAAGCTTACAGTATTACCCACATTTCAAAATAAAACAAAGAAATTGGTTTGCTTTAAACAAAACAGTGAGTATGATTGAGTTTGCTAACTTTTACATTTAGTTATACAACACTCCCACTTCCGTAATTTAAAATATTTTAGACATTTTGAAATTTAGAAATTTTGTATTCTGTGATCTGCTTCTGCACTGCAAAACTCAGCATCTAATTCCTAAATGTGAAATTATTTCTCCAACGTAAAAATGCTATGACTGCTTTACGGTACCTTGAATAATGACTTTTTCTCGGTGGTAGTGTGTGGTGTGGGGATGGCTGGTTTAAGCAGCCACACCTGCCCTGGGTCAAGCTAATTAGACCTGGCCAATTGGATAATTGGTTAAGAATTAGATAATTGGCCAGGCTAATTGGACCCAGGAACAGGAGTGGCTGCACCTGTGCGTAGTGAGGTAATCACTGCGCACAGGTTAAATCTGCCATCCCCACCCACACCAGGGAGCTTCTGTCATGACAGGGTTAACATCTGCTCACTTTGGCTGTAAGATCTTCCCAAACCCTCGTGAAATAAATCTGGACTGTTTGAACATCTTCTCCCTGTGTCTCTGTGCTGGAGGGCCCCAAGGAAAGCCACTTCGGTGGCCTGTGGCGGGCGTGTTTGCCACAGTGTTTGGTGGAAATTGCAAGCCATGTGAACGTGGCCACACGGTGGCGCTATAACTCGAAAAAATAAATGACCCCCTCTGGGACCTTAGCCCCTGTGCCTCATTTGACCCAGAGTCGGGTAATTTGACACAGAGGGGGCCTCTCCTGACACGGAACAAATCCCCCTCAAGGACCCGCAACTGCTGCTCTACTGGAATTTCCACCATTTTCAAATCAGATCGACGTGAAGCTCGGTAACAACTTGCACTGATGTCAAACTGAACTGCAAAGGGTAAACTTCCTCTGTCGAAACGCATTATTGATACAAGAAAATAGATTTTGTGTACTTATGTCTAGATATGCCAATGAGGACATTTTTGAAATTGAAAAAGTAAAGCTGCTCTGTTTAAGAAACTTGACATTCTTGGCAATTCAATTTGCGGATTATTATTAGGACAAAAACATGCCTGAATTTGTTGAGACTACACATCCTGTATCAGTTAAATTGGTGGTGTCACCACTTTCCACTTGCAATTTTTCTTACTTTTTTTGCAAACAATTCCTGGGAAATAGAGTTTAGTTCATATCATTGTCATGTACCATAATCATGTACCACTCTCTTGACAGCAGCCTTGACTCATATTGTACTTTTGCCTTGTACTTGGACCCTGCAATTGCTGCTTGATTCTATTTTTTCAAAAATGTAATAAAAATACTCAAAATAATTTTTCGCTTAAGCCACATAAACCTACTTTTGCAACTATCCTATAACTTTTATGTAAAGCTGCTCTGAGCACTATGCAAGGAACAAACTCTCTACAAAGAGTTTATTGTTCCTACCTTGGTGGTTTGCTTTGTGTTCAACTGCTTTGCATTTTAAATATATTTTCCATGTCATTGTGAACCTGACATTTACAGTAGTATCTATGGTGCATTGGGTAAACAAAACAAGTCAAAACACGCAGCAAGTCCACAACAAAATCTAACCGTAAGGTGAGAGTGCACACAGAAGATGACACACAAAGGTGTGGGTCCATTTTTAAAGGAAAATACCAAAAGCAAGGCCTCATAACATGTTTTTATCTTTTGTAGCTGCAGTAAGCATCACTCTTCTTCCATCAGATTCCAGTGTTTAATCTTAACCAGTCTTGTTCGATACTTTTACGCTAAAGCAGATTAGCCAATAGCTGACATCATCATTCACAGTTCAGATGAACAGAATCACCGAAATTATATCTGATACCGTAAATTAAGTTAAACATAAAACATGCGATACGTGTCAAAGAGATATAGTATATATAATGTAGATATGATCAGTAGATATAGAATTAAATTATGCCTCGGTCCTGCTCTTTAAAACTGACACAGGGAACAGTAACCAGTGCAAATCGAGTCAGTCCACATCAAATAACAGGATGCCGTCATCACAGCTATTTTTTCAGCATTAAATAAAAAAAACCCCACAGTATTCATTCATTCTGCTGGATGTTTATTGAAGCAATTTAGGTCAAGTATTCTGCTCAAAGATACAATTACGGAATCTTCAGATCAAAACACAGGCCCAAGTTACATGAAATTATTTAGGAAACACTGGCTTGCAGAATTGCTTTGGAACGGAGCTTGTTTCATTTGTGTGAGCTAAGCTAGTCAACGCTGTTTGTTTTAACTTGGCCTCATTTTGATATCAATACTTTTAATGAATGACTTATAAACAGTGCTTTGTATGAGTGAGTAACTTCAAATTTTTGTATGCTGAAAACATACAAAATGTTTCTCAACATTTGTTTTTGTCTTGAGGTTATGCTACCCTGCACCAGGAGCAGGACCAGGACAGATTGTCAGTCAGTAGGGGAATCATCCTGAAGTGATTCTGTGTTGTTCTGGAGTGAATCCTGCTGTGTCCTTTTTAGTTATCCTCTAGGAACTGAAAGATATTTTTCATCTTTATACACCTGTACTTGGCCTTTCTGTTTGAACTTCATGCCAAATCTCTAATGAACTTTCTACTTCCTGTCAATGTTGCGCACATCCCCGTACCTCATAAAATTCCACTTCCAGGCAGAGCCAAAATGGCTCCTTTTTCCCATTTATTACACAGAAACATTGGAGTTCGGAACAATGTTTATTACGTGCCGGACGGACATTAGGGTCCTGTACGGACCGCTGCCTGGGACAGTCAGAATCGAACACCTGTCACTCTCGTGGGGGCGGAGCCACGGGAAGCCCAGTCCCGCATTAATCAATACTGCCCGGGCGCTTTCCCGCTGTCTGCATCGCCTGCTAGCGTAGCAGATGCCGTTTAATCCAGAGCGATTTGCGTAGCTTAGGTCAGTAGCTTAGGCAGGGCCTCCTCTTGTCTCCTGTTCTTGACACGCTATTCATGCCTTCAGCTAGATATCAGGTTAAGCCCCCCTGCCCCCCCCCCCCACCCCCACCCCCACCCCCACCCTCCCATCCCCCCACCCCCCCCCTGCCTCACCCAAGTGCCCCCCGCGCCCAACTCGAGAACAAAACAGCAGTGCCCCGTGCAGCCAACCCTCAGGTTCAAGGCTGGTCGGGGGGAGCCAGAGGTCTCAACTTCAAAATCAACGACCAGCTCAAACACAGGAAACCCGGTGAGTTAACTGCGCAATGAGCCGCTTTAATTGGTTAATTAAGCAGAGCGCAACAGGCAAAGCCAACAGACTCTGCTGTTCTCCAGGAGCAGCGTAGGCCGGTGCTGTTCTGGCTAAGAGAGCCAGCTCCTAACCCCTGTGTTTGTGTCCGGAGCTGCAATGAAATGAAAGAACCGTCTCCCTCACGTCCGGTCTCGTAACTCCCCTCCGGCCACACAGTGCCCACAGCCAGCGCAAATCTGCTCCGCCCACCGTCCATCCCGAGATCCTCGGGCTGCAGTACCAGCCCTCCCCACTGGATGGCGATCAGGGCCCGTTCGTCAAGGAAGTCCATTTCGCTCGGAAAGAGGGTCAGTCAACCAGCTTCACTCCCAACTGCCACCGCAGGAAAAATCAGGACAACATTCAGAAAGAACTGTTACAGTAAGCCTGACGACAGGTCAGTCAGTCCAAGAATGAATAATAATAATAATAATAATAATAATAATAATAATAAAATCATCATTCAACCTAAAAATATGACTAGGTTTTATACTCACAGCCATGAAGGACAGATCGGTGTCCGGGTTTGTAAGACTTCTATGCTTGTCCTCATCCAGTGGAATGAACGGGTCAGGGAGAGGGGTGGAGATTCATCTCCTCCAGACAGAGGACTGAGAAACTCCAGCCTCGCCCCTCCCCCTGTGGTCTGCTGAAAGGAGTGTGAGTCCATCTCCTGTCAGGTTTGGGGGGGGGGGGGGGTGAAACGGCCTCCGCTGCTTACAGCGCGCTGACAGTGAAATTAGACGCCACACAGCCCTGCGCTGCGAATGAGGTTTATACTGCCATACATTCCTCCGGTGACAAAGACAGGAATCTAACGCAGTATAAACTTTACTACAGAGAGAGAGAGAGAGAGAGGGAGAGAGAGGGAGGGAGAGAGGGAGAGAGAGAGAGAGAGAGGGAGAGAGAGAGAGGGAGAGAGAGAGTTCCTGTGTGTGTGTGTGTGTGAGAGAGATAGAGAGAGAAAGTTTCTGTGTGTGTGTGAGAGAGAGAGAAAGACAGAGTTTCTGTGTGTGTGTGTGTGAAAGATAGAGAGAGAGAGAGGGATGCTGAATGCATGCTTATGGATGGTATAATTCAGTACAGATATCTCTCTCTCTCACCCATTGAAATCTGTTTCTCATTGAGGATTAAACTGAAGTATACTCTCTGTTCACATAATTAAGACATTCCTAAAATCAAGCTAACCGCACCCCCCCCCACTCAAAGGTGAACATTCCACTTTACAGACACTGTATAGACATCTGTCTTAGGTTGGGGGCTACTCCACGCCCTCACTAACCTCCACCGCTCTGTGCAAATCAATTTCAGGCTTCAGACAGCTTAGACACATAACTCCACTGATGCCAAAACACAAATGCAGGACAAGACACAGCACGCTCTACAGGACAGCGGCCTCTACAGATGGACAGACACACGGACATAAGAAAGAGCACGCTCTACAGATGGACAGACACACAGACATAAGACAGAGCAGCCTCTACAGATGGACAGACACACGGACATAAGACAGAGCGGCCTCTACAGATGGACAGACACACAGATGTAAGACAGAGACGACCAAGCATGCTCTACAGGACAGACACGCGAACATTATACAGAGAGGACACAGCACTCTCTATAGACAGACAGACACACGGACATAAGACCAAGAGGTCACAGCACACTCTACAGACAGACACACAGACATAAGACAGAGAGGACAGAGCTGCCTCTACAGGACAGATACATGGACACTAGACGGAGAGGACACAGTACGCTCTACAGATGGACAGACAGATGGACATAAGACAGAGAGGACAGAGCGCCCTCTACAGACGGACAGAAGCCCAGCAGAGCCCCCACAGTGCAGAGAGCCCCGTTTACGCCCACAGTCTCCTTCCATCTTTCCCTCAGCCTTCTTCCCCATTCCCTCCATCTCCTGCCCTTCCCTCTCTCCTTCTATCGCCATCGCCCGCCACCATTCTGTTTGTTTTTTTTTTTCTTTGGGGCAAATTAGGCGTGCTTGTGGCGAAGGAACATTAGAGGCCAAATTGGAAACACATGCTCTGCCCAGCCTGCGAGCGGGACAGGGCCAAGCCAGCGGAGAGGGGAGCAGGGGAGGGGGTCCCTACGCGGAGGAGAGGAAAAAGAAAGGGAGAGAGAGAGAACATGACCCCTTTACCCCAGACCTGGCACCACACGCAAACCGCACAAAGTCGGGCACCTTTAACCCAACCCAACGCGGCAGCCGTCGACCTGAGCGAGGGAGGGGAGACGGAGAGATAAAAGGAGAGGTTGACGCGGGCGACGGGGAGGGCGAGGCTTTCGACAAACCCGTGAGGCTACAACAACCTGTCAATCTCCGGCTCGCTCGATCAATCAATCAAGCTGAGTTTGTCTCCGCGGCGACGTGCCACAGTCGGGCTGAGGTCGGCAGGCGTGCGATAGGCTCCTCCCTCTTCGGGGGTTTGTGAAGCCTCGCTCCCCATCACCGGCTGAGACCTCAGGAGCACTGAGAGCGAATGTGGGCGGGGCCAGATGTGGACTGACTGGAAAAACTGCCAGCCATCACAGAGGAGACGCCGAGAGAGAGAGAAAATTAAAGAGAAATGTAGCGACGGAGGGAAAGAGAGGCAAAGATAGAGTGTGAGAAAGAATACTTACAGATACTTACAGAGAGAGAGAGAGAGAGAGAGAGAGAGTGCAAAGAATAAAACAATTAATTCATTATTCGTTGATACTGTCCAGGCAACACTGAACACGGCAACTGACTTACAGCTGGGTACAGTTTAGCTAAAAGTTTTATTACTCTAATAATGCCAACGTCAGCAGTATTATATTATGTTACATTACAGGCATTTAGCAGATGCTCTTATCCAGAGCGACTCACACAACTTTTTACATAGCATTTATATTTCATCAATTTTATACAGCTGGATATATACTGAATGTATTACATGTATTGCAAATTTTTGTATATTATGTATTACAAATCACGGTAACACCAACAGCCCGTGCATTTCCGAGCTACTGTCATAAATCTATGACCTGACAGCATCAAGAGAGGCTTTGATGCAGCTTAAATTAAAATAACATTCATTCGTTCAAATTTGTCAGGTCATTGACCCCTGCAGTCAATGGATGTGGGCGAGGCAAAGAGGGGAGGAGGGGGGGTCGAACTGTCTGTCGAACAACCTTTTTTCCCCATCCCTCGTTCTCTGACAGAATGAGGGATGAGAGAAGAGGGGACTCTATAGATGGGTAAGTTTTAGAATATTAGCCACATGGCTCACTGCGGGCCGTCCAGGCACTGTATCGGGTTTTACGGGGGAGAGAAGCAGATGTTTGGCTCCAGCTCGCGCCGCCTCTCCTTCGCGCTCTAACGGACCGGGATAGCCGCGGTGCCTTCAGCGGTCCGGCCGTCCAGCTCTCCATTATCTGCGGGAGGTTCCGTGCGTCGGAACCTGGTAAACGCCAGAGTGCGTTTGTTTGCTGATGTTCGCCTTCGCGTAAGAGTCTGCATCTGTCACAAACGAGTAAGTCAGGTTGGGAAAGAGCGCTGATAAGACCTTTTTTTACAGGCCTTGTGAAAAGGCTGTTTTGGAAAGAAACTCATGCCACGACGGACGCAGCTTTGGAACTGTACGCGTGAAAAGAACCGTGGTTTGTATTTAGTTCTCTCCCACCCCGCCCCTTTGTTTGCCTGTCAATACGCTGCTACATTCTCTCTCTCTCTCTCTCTCTCTCTCACGTGCCTTAAGGCTGAAATATCTAAGTATGTACAGGGCAAGTTCAGACAGAGAGAGGAGGGAACCGAGGGAGGGAAATAACGGCAGGTGACTGACGCTAAATGCCACAGCGAGGGAGGGAACGAGCAAATCGCTGAATGAAAAGTGGAGAGGACACGGCACAGTGATAATATAAAATGTCCGCGTCTAATTTAGTGCACCGCCGGGCAGCGCGCTCGGCTCGCACGCGAGAGAATGCAGTTGTGTGTGAGTTGATTCTATCGTGTTTTCTTGTTTGAGTGAGTGTTGGGTCTGACACATCGTAGCACCTGTCCAGTCGCTTCATGGTGACTCCTCGTCCCTGAGTCGAGTGTGTTGCCTAATCTGGATTACCCCCCGCCCCCGCCCCCAACCCCTCCCATCAGCAACGCTCGCCCCTGCTCTCCCTCAGTACTACTGTCTACTTTATGTGTTTCTTTGGTCTTTTTCTCACCTTGACGTGGAAAAAAGAGGGTGATGTTCACCCTTCCCCTGTCCATCTACCAATAGCCTACACGATCAGCTGTGCAGAAAGAACTTTGAAACGGGACCAGTAGCTGATGGGTTATGGGTTTCAGACACATCAACAGAAGCATCGCTGTATCCATGTCTTCCTTAGACCATGTGTCCTCAACCCAAACATTTTCCTCTTATAATTTTCTGTAATATTCTTTCTGAATCTGTCTCGAGCCACCCCACGCCATTTCATCCCCCCAAATTGAGTATTCAGAGTCCGTCCCTCCCACACGGACATCCAACGTTAGATCTCGTCAGATTACCTGGTCGTATCAGGTGAAGCAGGGCTCAAGTCCTCGAAAACGTCCTCACAATAAAATATATTAGCCAGAGCGCTAATTCAGCCGTCCTAAGAATGATGCTGGAACTGTCACGTCTACATACCCCGAAATACACATCTGACCAAAGCTCATATCAGTCTAGAGTAGGCTTCATCTCCGTTGGCCAACGTTATTAATTAGTTAGCTAATCCTCACAACGTTTTGTTGTCTCCTTCACCGTTAAACATAAAGAAAGTTCGATAATATCTTTCAGATTGCATAAGTTAATTGCCCCCGCGTTATTCCCCACTCGCTGCTTTTACCTTCTCTCTCTGTTCCGTTCCCTCTTAAGAAAACCTCCCCTTTCGTTCGTTTCGTCCTTCCCCTGCCCGTCTGGAGACTGAAGCTCATCGCGCCGCTGTAGAAATGTTTGAAAACCTTTACCGCGTTACTTTAGCCGCATTTCGCCCACAGAAGCTCGATTTAATTGTTGGATTTACTTTCCAAATGTACGACAAGTTTACAGTTTAGTTCGGCGTGTGCACTTCGTGTAGCGAAACATATTTTCCCAGGATAACATTGGAGTAGCTGCCAAAGTTTGAGAAGTGTGTAATGCGTTCTACATGCATCTCATTTTTGTGGGAGAGAAAGTTGGTTTTACGTCAGTTAGTTTCCTAGATGTCTGCACTGCTGTCGTGCTACTGTTCCGTTCTTCAAATATGTTTCGTGCGGTATTCCAGAGACGGGTGAGAGTATAACTTGTCGGCTACACTCGCTGTGCTGTGTCGCTGAACATCATCAGACAGTTATTACATGATTAATTTATATTGCATTACTAATTCTCAGAGGGCTTCTCTGTGTCCGCGGAATCAATGTGGTGTCCGTTGAAAGGACGACCTGTCCGAACCTCACCAAAACGGTAAGAGCATATATTTCTTAGTTATTGACAGTTATTGTTGATTCATTTTTTTTCGTTGCTTTGACGTTGATTTGTCGTGAGGTGTTGACTGACTGTTGACTGTGCTTAAAAAAAACATTGAATATGTCATTATAATCCATATGTTTACATCTGTACATTTATAGCCTATGTTGTTAAAGTGTGAAGTAATTAGGATGTTAATTCATTTTTATTATTAAAAGATGGTTTCTATTTCTTAAATAGCCTGCTGTGATGCGTCTAGTACGGAATGGAACACACACGTTGACATAATCTGTAGAAAGCTACTGTGTGTAGTACGCGTAGACCCGTAGGTGGAAACATCAAAGGCAGGCATGCCGACCAAGGAACAGCCTACTTCCACAGGCCTACTTCCAAGCTGAAATGCCTATTTTGCGGAATATAACAGGAATATAAGATCAGTTCATACATGTTGTGTTTACTGTAGATGGTTAGTGCTGCGTGTGTGTGTGTGTGCTTGTGTCCGTGTGTGCGCACGTGTGCGTATGTGTGCTTATGCGCGTGTGTGCGTGTTTGTGTTTGCGCGTGCGTTTGTGTTTGTCTATGCGTGTCTTCTGCACGTGTGTGCGCGCATGTTTGCGGTGTGCGTTTGTGTCCGTGTGTGTCTTAAATACACCTGCATGTGTGTGGCAGTATTGATGAACATTCAAAATTATTTTTTTTTAAAGGAAAAGCAGGCTATCATAATGTTTTAATAATGCTGTATAACTGCTGAAATATCTGAATCCACTCATGTTTGCATTTATATTTCTTATGTTTCGCCTTACGGTTTCTTATTTTACTTGGTCGTCCTTCTTTGCATTTGTGGTTTCCTTTTGCTTTGGAATCGTTTACTTATGTTATGTCTGTGTTTACGTGAATTAACACGTGTTATGCGATCAAGTTGTGGCTGAGGTGACGGGTTGGATGAATGAATTAATAAAAGGAAATGTATTGAAATGGCTGAATTGGTTCTAAGAAAAACATGTACTCTTATTGGGCCTCATTCACAAAACTTTTCTTAAGTTATTCTTACTTTTGTCCTTAATAATGTTCCTACGAAAAACCAATATGGGATTCATGTAACAATGACACGGGCAGACCTTTGTTTTTGTGCGTATCCCAGGTGTATGAGATGATGACTATTTGTTGGCTGTTTGTAAATTGTATGCACAATCCTGTTCATGTGATTAGCATAAGGAAACAGCCATGAATGAGGACAGATAAAGAAAAAAGGAACGATCCTGAAATGTTCGTGGAAACGTTCTTACGTGCAGTTTACGATCAAATTTGATCGTATGCACGTTTCGTGAACGAGTCCCACTGCATTGAGTGTTTTGCCCCGAGACTCCCCACCGAGAGAGCTGAATTACCTCAGAGTTGACAGTGCTCTGTAATGTAGCTGTGGAATAAGTGGAATCAGCCCCATGAACATGTTGAGTGCTTTTAATGTAAATCCTGTTCTGATACTTGGCACTGTAACAAAGGCTCAACTCAGGCCACCCCAGGGCCCACAGCAGGGGAACGTCCCTGTTCACTGTGCTTTTCTCCTTACATACAGGATGTACACATACAGTGGCAGTGTAGCACAATGGGTAAGGAACTGGTCGCATAACCTGAAGGTCACAGGTTCAATTCCCAGGTAGGACATAGTTGTACAAAATGAGTATTGTACCTTATTGAACCTGTGTTTTGCAGTTGTCCAACGACCATGATATGCACTTTTGTACGTTGCTTTGGATAAAAGTGTCTGCAATGACACCGCTATTCTACCCTTGAGCAAGGTACTTAACCTGCATTGCTTCAGTATATATCCAGCTGTATAAATGGATGCAGTGTAAATCCTGTGTAAAAGTTGTGTAAGTCGCTGTGGATAAGAGCGTCTGCTAAACACCTGCAAAGTAATGCACGGTAGCGTGCTCAGTGTCAAAACGGATAGAGCAAACTTTACTCTTAATGGCTTTCCCTTTGGAACTCAGGAGTGCCTCAAGACGTACAGTTTAGCACACATTGTATAAACACCATCAAACCAAACATGATTCAGATATCGGCCTGTTCTCCTGTGAAAAATGCACAATGATCTTTGAAGCATCCTGGGATGCTTGATGCATGTTTGTGCCTTACATATAAAATGCACATACTCGAATGCACCTGAATGCTTAACGCAGGGTAATCGTGTAAGCGGATTTCAAAGTCAAATTCATTTCCAGGTAATTATCGGCTCTCACCTTGAAATTTGGTAAAGGTGGGTATTTACTCGTTGAAATGTCCCAGTTCCTTTTGATTGCACTCTGACAGCACGTTACTCCAGTTCTCCAAGTTCACTCTTTCTCTCAACTGACTTGTGAAAAACACACTGATGTGCGGTACCGTCTATCGCAGGAGTTCAGATGGAGAATGTATTTGCACTCTTTTAACAGGTTATAAAAAAACTGTTGACAGACGAAGCTGTCAGTCCAGCTTTTGGAAAAATGCATGGATGTTTATGCAAACGCTTCTGTCAGGATTAGCACTGACGGGGAAAAGTGCGGAAAGAAGCGCTGGTTCAGAGCTATAGCGAGGTGGGAGGTAAAGACCCTTGCCAGACAGCGACCGGGACGAATGGACTATAGGTGATGGATGTGGAGATGACCTTCCAGCTCGGTCATGCGAAGAAACGCTCGAAACTGAGGGCTGAACAGAATAAATACACCTTATAAATGAGTGGGTAAAACCACCCTTATTCCTCCGCTTTAAAGCAGAGAAGATTAACTCTCAATCTGTTTCCTCTCTCGTGTGGTCACGCGTAAAAGCAGTTTTAAAACCCGCGCAGAGGTCGTACGCGTAATCGTAGTTCATTTAGCACCGTGAAATGTTTATCTAGCAAAGCTTGCGAATTAAATTCTTTTACCGTATGCTGAAATAGCGCAACATTGCATAACTCTGTGTAATGTCTGAATCCGCGTGGCTTTTTGATGTTTCTTGTCGTTCAGAATGACATGTTGTATCCTCTAAAGCAGACTTTGTAAATGCTGAAGGCCAGATTAAAAGGGTTTTCATTTAGTTGTCAACAAGGTGTCGTAATTGCACCCTACCTAGCGCCAGGTGTGCAGATGCATATTTCTTCCGCCCGGTCCTCTGTTACGGCTATGGCATTTGCTCACGAGATCACTTCAGCTCGTGCAGATAGATAAAACTGAAAAATAAATAAATAAATAAAAAAATAATAATCATTAGCTCTGCCAACTTGCTGCTGCAATTATAAGCACCTTGGCTATGTATGAATCAATTTCCGTAGACCCGCTCCCAAGACGCCACGACGGCATTTACGTGAGAAACTGTTGACCTAACCGCCCATTAAAATGCCGCAACGCGGATGGATAATGGGTAATTACGGGCTGTTTACAGCGTGTGAACTTGAGCTGAGTGCGGCGTGCGCCTCTTTAAACGTCACGGAAGAGATGACATTCTTCACCTGTAGGGCTGAATCCCAAACAAGCAGCGGTTTCGGTCTGCGGCACAAAGCCATTAGTTGCTATGGTGCCATTTCAAGTTTCAGGGGGACTGCGGAAATCACCAGAAACGGCCCCAGTGCGCTTTAGAGAGGTTTACCGATTCTTCTGGGTGTTTATCGGGGTTTCTTAGTGCAGGGCCTGAACACTAAGTGAGGCGATAATGAGTTTCCCCAAGACTTTATGGCAGCTCATAAATGCATTTGAGTAGGCTACATTTTAACTCCCTGGCTGCTGGTGTTCGTTCCTTGCGTGAAAATTCTCACCCCCGAAGCTTTTTTGAGTGTTGAACTTGTTTGTTTTTTATTTTTACCTTTTTTTTCTTCAAATTTTATTATTTGGTTTGCCAGTTCCCATGCAGCTAGTGTTCAAATCTGAAAAACAGTAACATGTGTAGCACATTAAACCTGGTCTTACATAATTGGAATACTTTGTCATGCAACTATCCTACTAACTACTATGTCATTTTTATTTCTATTTGTTCATATATGAAAATTTAGACGCTACTTGAGCCATTTATCATTTATTTGTTTAGTGTTTTCAGCACTTCTCAGCTACACTGATAATGCAAGGAGCCCTGCTGAAGGGAGCATGATTAAGTGCTACTGACCAATAGTGTGTCGCACACACTGAGGCCCCGGCATGGGGTGTCCTGTGTCCTCTGTATGTGTGTGTGTGTGTGTGTGTGTGTATACAGGTGTGTGTGTGTGGTTGTGTGTGCGAGTGTATGTATACCTGTGTGTGTGTGTGTGTGAGTGTGTGTGCAAGTCTGTGTATACCTGTGTGTGTGTGTGCGCAAGTGTGTGTATACCTGTGTGTGTGTGTGTGTGAGTGTGTGTATACCTGTGTGTGAGTGTGTGTGTGCGTGTGTATATGGATGTGCGTGTGTGTGTGTGTGTGTGTGTGAGTGTGTGTGCGAGTGTGTGTAAACGGGTGTGCGTGTGTGTGTATGTGTGACTGTGTGCGAGTGTGTGTATACCTGTGTGTGTGTGCGAGCGTGTGTGTGAGTGTGTACATGTGTGTCCACCAAATCCATGCCAGCCCACAGTAATCCCTCACCTGGTTTAGTGTTCAACACTGACTTAATAAACACTTGTGTTTTGTGTGTAATTGACCATGCCAAGGTAAAAGGCCAAAAGTGGTGTTTACAGACAAGCACAAGGCTTTCTAACCAATGGTCTGCAACACTGAACAGTGTTAAAGAGACCAGCACAAGGCTTTCTAAACAATAGCCTGCAACACTGAATAGTGTTAAAGAGACAAGCACAAGGCTTTCAAACCAATAGCCTGAAACACTGAACAGTGTTAAAGAGACAAGCACAAGGCTTTCTAACCAATGGCCTGCAACACTGAACAGTGTTAAAGAGACAAGCACAAGGCTTTCAAACCAATAGCCTGCAACACTGAACAGTGTTAAAGAGACAAGCACAAGGCTTTCAAACCAATAGCCTGCAACACTGAACAGTGTTAAAGACGCAAGCACAAGGCTTTCAAACCAATAGCTAGCAACATCAGACTTAAAGTCTCAGTCTTAAAGACTAAATCAAGAGACAGACTTTGAAGAGAGATGCATGTTCCTTGAACTGGTGAATGAAAATACTGTTCATGTTGGAATCTAATGTAGATGGATAAAATATGCTCATCTAGAGATGACAATTTCTGTTTTTCATACAGTGTGCGCCTAGGCAATGAACCATGTCTGCCGGTTTACACTCAATTTCAGCCCAAGACTGTGCTAAATTCTGGATAAATAAACAAATGATCTTAACAGACATGTGAAAACTTGTTTCCAGGTTACAGTCATAATCAATACCATCAGATATAGCCAGTTCTTACTGTAGACAAGTAATGAAATAATTTAAATTAGCAATTTTTAAAAAATGTGAAATTTGTCTCACAAAATTGTACACATTTTATCAACATTATTTAAAATTGTGGATGCATGTACTCTTCGTTCTTTGCACTTACACTTGAAGAATATTCATAGCAAAGATCTGCAATCTTGAAGCGCATGTTTTGATATATAGCTTTTTAGATTTTTCCTCTCTCTCTCTCTTCCTCTCTCTCTCCCCCCCCCCTCTCTCTCTCTCACACACACACACACATATGCACTCAGGTGTGATAGGTTTCATGATTTCTGTTCAAATAAAATGTTATACCTAAACACATGCATACAGTTACATTGTCCAGTTACCAATAATTTATAAGTTCTATTTTTGGAGGGGGGGTATTTTGGCAGGTGAAAATGCTGAGTGGCTAGTGATTTTGGCAGACCACTAGCCACAGTGGTCAGAGAGCCTATAAGGTAGTCTCAAGCCCTGCATGTGCTTCAATAGAACCCACTCAAGACGTGCACTAAAAAGTTAATGTTTTGAGAGCAAACTAGGCATGGTCTGGTGCTAAAACCAGTGTCAACACACATGGCGATCGACAGAGCGTGCCTGAGAGATGTGCAAAGTGAGTGCCAGGAAGCACTGTAGCAATGCATCCATTTAGGGGAGCACAACAGCCGAGTATACAGTACAATTAAATAACTAGCCGCACATTAGCCAAATAAATAACGATCAATATGTTAAATTTGAGAGCTGAGCTTGGAAGAAGCAAGAAACAAAGGATGGCAGGATTGAAACCCTAACCCTTTTTTGAAAGACTGAGAGTGAGGAAGAGAGAAATCTTCAGAGAAAAAAATGCTTGCGTATCTCTTTTTGCTATTATGAACATTCTGACAAAAGTAAACAAAAAGATCACTGTTGAAACTACACAATTGAACTGCATATTTCTTTCAAATGTCGGTCAACAAGTTAAAACGAAGGTTTAAAAAATTAGAAGTCCCGTGGATCTACAAAAATCACCAGAGATGTATTTAGTGAACTGTTCAGCCAGGCGGCTCACATCACAGCAAACAGACTGATTTGTGAATGGTAATGACCATCTATTTAGGAAACTTTGTTAGCACCTGCTAGTTTGAGGGATGCAAACCTGTAGGATCACATTGCAAGGACACCATTATTTACACCTTAGTTCGGGTGCAAAAACATTTTAAAAAAAGTTTATTTATAACACCCGGTCGTAGACAGGGGCCCTCATTCTGCAGCCTTTGCAGCTAATGCGGGAGAATGTAGGCCAGCACGTGCTCTTCTCCAACGCGTGACATCACCAACGGCTTCCTTTAAAGCCACAGCCCGCAGCCAAGCTGACACACAGACATGGGACAGAGGAGCACTTTTCACGCGCAGCTTTGCTAGCAGAGTGCAGGTACCCAATTGACCAGCAGGGGCAGCGTTTGTGTGTGTGTGTGTGTGTGTGTGTGAGTTTGTGAGCATGTCTGTGTGTGCGTGTGTGTGTGAGTTTGTGTGTGTGTGTGTGTGTGTGTGTGTGCATGTGGAAGTGCACTAAAATTCAGCATGCTGTCATCACAGAAACACTCTCACTGATGCCCCTCCCATCCAGTCATCACTGCCTGCCTCTGATAAGATTGGGATCCACAAAATCACTTTCATATACCGCACATGCAGTTATGCTACTTTCATTTTCCTCCACCCCCCCTCTCTCTTTCTGTCTCTCTGTCCCTGTCTCTTCTTTACATTTCCCAGTTCTCTCTCTTTGGCTCTGTTCAGTGTCAGACGCTCTGAATGTAATCTCACAGCCTGCCCTGTTGTCTCCCTTCTCCTCCCCCCTGCTCCCCCATTTCCCAGGGGTACAGGGGTCTGTTAGTCGGCTTCTGGTTTTACGGTAATCACTCTCTCCAGCCCGTTTAGTGCCGTTGCCTCTCAGACCTGTCACTTAGAGAGAGAGAGTGATGAACTCTCTGTTGAAATATCTGTGGAAATGGATGTAATCACTTGTAAAGTTTGCACATTGCAAGAGCTACTCAAGAATAACAGATCTCCTGATCAGACCCTTAGGACATCCACCACCCACCCCCCCCCCCCCACTCTGCTTGCAGTGCCTAAAGCCAGACTATCCGTTTTAAATGCACATCTTTCAGCACCAGGGCTGAATCTGTGGAATGCCCTCCCTCAACACCCTCAATTCTGCTACCATTTCCTCGTTCAGATCTCAGTTAAAAACACGGCTTTTCAGGCAACACTGCTTCCCTACCTCTGCACCATCCCCCCACCACCAGCCCCCTGTCAAAGTTTTCTTATTTGTGTGTTTATATGTATATTTCCCTCTCTGTATGGATAAGAATATATCTGTATGGCCATGCTCGGTCAAGTGACCTTGAGTTTGAGTAAGGCACTGTACAAATACAAGTTTCTTTATTATTATTATTATTATTATTATTATTATTATTACTATTATTATTATTACATAAACATTTTTTTTGAATTATCTAAAAAATCTTTTTTTACAATATCACATGGCTAATCATATTAGATGCACTATGCACTGTGCAAACTCACTCTGTGAGCCTCACCTGTGAGCTTCGTATGCATAGTCTTCCTCAGACTCATGTCTGTGAGCCTGACCTGTGAGCTGTGTGTGAAGAGTCTTCCTCAGACTCATGTCTGTGAGCCTAACCTGTAAGCTTCGTATGCATAGTCTTCCTCAGACTCATGTCTGTGAGCCTAACCTGTAAGCTTCGTATGCATAGTCTTCCTCAGACTTGTGTCTGTGAGCCTAACCTGTGAGCTTCGTATGCATAGTCTTCCTCAGACTCCTGTCTGTGAGCCGAACCTGTGAGCTGTGTGTGCATAGTCTTCCTCAGACTCATGTCTGTGAGCCTGACCTGTGAGCTGTGTGTGAAGAGTCTTCCTCAGACTCGTGTCTGTGAGCCTAACCTGTAAGCTTCGTATGCATAGTCTTCCTCAAACTCCTGTCTGTGAGCCTGACCTGTGAGCTTCGTATGCATAGTCTTCCTCAGACTCCTGTCTGTGTGAGCCGGACTGGCGAACCGCGGCGCGTTACGCGGCGGCGGCGGATGAGGTGAACGGTTGTCGTCTCTCTCTCTCCCGAGTCGACGACCGAGCTAGCAATTAGCGTCGCAGCGCGAGTGCGATCGGGCACTCCGACCTGGGCTGAGAAAAGAGCAGCGATAAAGCAGCACAAAAGAGGTCCCCCCCCCCCCCCCCCCCCCCCCCCGGGGGAATCTCTCACTTCATCCCACATCATAAACATTCTGTTCATTCCACCCACCCGCTCGTTTTTACCTCCCTGCTTTCTGTTGCAAGAAAACAAAAACAAGATTGACACCTGGCAGTACCTCGAGGCGGCGATTATTTCAGGATTTCGGAGGTGGAACTCCTTCTTCGGCTCTGCTGCTTGTACTGTTAGACCGGTCACATATCCTTAAGCCTCGTTTAAGGACACTGAAACATTTTGCAGCGCGAAAACACATTTTCTTCCAGGCAAAAAGTTGTGCTGTACTAGTTTGGTGGGTGAAAGAGCTGGACAGCATTCCTTTCTGAAATGTTAGACAGCGGTTCAGGAGTTCACTCGATAGTTTAGTTAACCTCGAGCGCCTGCGAGAGAGGGTTGTGTGAATTCCAGACAAGATCTAAAGGTTGACGTTTGTTGTCAGCGAGTTAGAACGCTCAAGGGTTCCGAAAGCGAAGGACTTGTCTGCCCCCCGGTGGCAGAAATGTGCAGGTGACACTCCTTTGGGTGAGAAAGGCTCCGAGAATGTTTCAGGTGAGACGCCTTGCGTGGAGATGTGGTCAGATAACATCTCTGCCTCCCATGGTCCGCGTCACGTGTTTCTGATGTTTCTTTTGATGTTTTCGACAAAAAAAAAGCTGTTTACTGTTACTCATCGGTGAGAAACAGGGGTGTGGCTGGCCGGGGCAGTCTGTAGGCCGGCTGACTCTCATCCCAAATATGAGTCACCGCACGCGACTGGGTGTTTGACTGGCGGCACCGGGACCTTTTGTGCTCTAATCCCGTCCCCATCTGCAGCCGCCCTTCGCTTTCTGTCTGGAGTGAAAAATACAATGGATGGGCGGTCTTTCCTGCCTCCTTTCTGTGTGGGCCTTCATAACACGGCTGAAAATTGCAGAAAATTGTCTTTGTTGACAACCTCCTGACGTCTCTCGCATAAACTCTCTTTTCTCTCCTAGTTGACACACCCTGGGAGTGATGCACTGGCTTCCCCTGGTTGCCATGGTGATTGCCTCGGCCCTCCCCTTCCCTCACAGCTCCGTACCCAGGCTCGTAACCGCAGCAACAGAGCCTGCCGGACGCCTGGACAGCCACGGAAACAGCATTGGTGACCACGGACACGGCGACAACGTCATCAGCGGCTCTTCCGGTCATTCTAACACGAGTACGAGTTCGAGAGCAGACAGTATGGTTAAGAGTGAGGCACTTGTGGACTACAGTTCCCAGAGTAATACTATCTATGGTTCCCCTCAGGAGGACTACAGAAGTGAAGTGACAGAAAAGACACATCAGAGTAAAATGGCAGAGGACTTCCAACCGAGGAGTCTGCACGACCATATGGACTACAGAACGCCTACACCTGTCAATCACATAGAGCACAAATCCCAGGGCATTCAAAAGCAAATGATACACCTGGCCAAAAGTGACCTTTGCAACAACACCCAAAACACCTCAACTGAGGACACACGCCCTAACCTTGAGGACTACAGTCCACTGGGTAACAACAGGAAAGTCAATGACATGTCCTTGGACTACCACACAGCTGAGGACTACAAATCCCAGAAGAAGGTATCTAGTGAAAGCAACAACTTTGTAGATATGACGAGGAAGGAAAATCCTTATCCTTTAAATACCAGGAAAGAAAAAAACCACAAAGTAACAGACATTGCCATCAGACAGAATTACAATGACTGGGATGGCACGGAAAAAAAACAGTCGCTTGTTACCAGAGTTAAGGGGGAATCCTTTAATTACCCTGTAGAGCAGATGGAGGTGGAGACTGAGGGCAAGGAGGCGGGCAGAGAGGGATCGAGGGCGGGGCTGGAGGTGGGAGGAGAGGGATCGAGGGCGGAGCTGGAGGCGGGCACAGAGGGATCGAGGGCGGGGCTGGAGACGGGCAGAGGAATGCTGCTGGAGGACTCAGAGCTGCTATTTTTGGACGCTCACCCGAGGGTGCTGTTCACCCCGTCCTCCGCCCCCCCGAAGCACCCGCCCCTCCTGCTCATGCTGGAGGCGGGGCTGCCAGCCTTGGGCGGAGAGAGAGGAGAACAGCAGGAGGAGGAGGAAGAACGGGAGGTGGAGGAGGAGGGCGAGCAGGACGAGGGCGTGGAGGAAGAGGCGGCCGGCGCCCTGAGGAGGATAGAGGGGGCGGAGCCGGCGCGCCCCAAATCCCGCCCCAGACGATCCAGCTCCGCCTACGACCGGAGGGGCGAGCGGTCGGTGTGCGAGGTGGCCAACGAGTGGGTGACGGACAAGAAGACGGCCATCGACATCCTGGGGAACACGGTGACGGTGCTGCCGGAGATCCAGACCCCCCGCGGCCCGCTCAAGCAGTACTTCTTCGAGACCAAGTGCAGGCCGCCGGACGCGCGGGGCACGGGGGGCTCGGGCGTGTCCGGCAGGGACTGCGTGGGCGTGGACAAGAAGCACTGGGTGAGCGAGTGCAAGGCCAAGCAGTCCTACGTCAGGGCCCTCACCACGCACCCCCAGAAGGGGGTGGGCTGGAGGTGGATCAGGATCGACTCCTCCTGCGTGTGCGTGCTGCAGGCCAGGGTGGCCCGCACCTAGGGAGAGGGGGAGAGGGAGAGGGAGTGGGAGAAAGGGAGAGAAAGGGAAAGGGAGGGAAAGAGAGAGAGAAGGAGAGAGAGTGGAGAGAGGGAGCAGGACGGAGAGAGAAAGCTGCTGCCACGGCAACCTAGAGTGGTACAGCCATGGCCAATCACACACACAGTGGCACAGCCGTAGCCAATCACACACAGAACGGCACAGCTGTAGCCAATCACACACAGAGCGGCACAACCGTAGCAAATCACACTCAGCCCAGGGTGAAGGGAAGTCTGTTTAAAAAGTGTTCATTGTGCAATCCAGAAATAATGATTATTAGCCATGCCTCTCCCTTTCCGTTAGCAAACGGCTGCATTTGCTCCTAGAGGCCTTACCTCAGCTGCTCCCCGGATGCTGCCTGCTAGCCCAACCGAAAAAGCTCAGATTAGCACCTGAACCGCACTGCTGGGCCTCCTGGGGTTGCCAGCGTCACTCGAAACCCCTCCCTGACGCTGCGAGGTCCGAGGGGATCAGAAAGGCAGAGAGCTCGGGCTCGGGGCGCGGAGGGAGGCAGTTGCCGTGGAAACAGTGGCACTAGCTCACCTGGGCGACGCCCAGCTCCATGGGAACGCGGCTACTCTTCCTCAGCGACTCGGTGACGTACGACCGGGTCGGCTTCCCCGGGCAGAGAACGTTCAGACCGTGCCTACTACCCCGGGCAGAGAACGTTCAGACCGTGCCTACTACCCCGGGCAGAGAACGTTCAGACCGTGCCTACTACCCCGGGCAGAGAACGTTCAGACCGTGCCTACTTCCCCGGGCAGAGAACGTTCAGACCGTGCCTACTTCCCCGGGCAGAGAACGTTCAGACCGTGCCTACTTCCCCGGGCAGAGAACGTTCAGACCGTGCCTACTTCCCCGGGCAGAGAACGTTCAGACCGTGCCTACTTCCCCGGGCAGAGAACGTTCAGACCGTGCCTACTACCCCGGGCAGAGAACGTTCAGACCGTGCCTACTACCCCGGGCAGAGAACGTTCAGACCGTGCCTACTTCCCCGGGCAGAGAACGTTCAGACCGTGCCTACTTCCCCGGGCAGAGAACGTTCAGACCGTGCCCGTGCGGTCAGACCCCCTGGGGCTAATGTGCCAGCGCGTCGGAAAGAGCGCTTATTTTTCCTCTTTCTTTCCACCTCCTCCCCCTCCCCTTTTCCTTTTTCCTTCCCTCCCGCTGCGTCAGCGCGAACGCTGCCCGCCGCTCCCGCGTCTCCTCGCCGCCGAGCGCGTTTAACCTTAATAACAAACGAAACCTCATTCTAGGGACTTGACGAAACACGATGTAAATATTGTATCTGTTCACGGAGACCGTGATGTCATCAGTGAAAAGGTCGTCTCTTTTTATTGCTGTCTAAATACGATTCACAGTGATGTTATTCAGTTTACAAGTAAGCATGAGTATTTGATATTAATATATTTCACTGTACATATTATACGTGCGCTGTATACATATATTTATATATCTGTGTATGTAAGTATATTTACAGAAAAGGTTGTTTGAATGAACTGTGGTGTCGCCTGAGCAACGAGCAGGGTGTAGTTATTTACGTTCGGATCGCTGCCTGCAGTACAGATCTGATCTGATCACACCAGCAGGTCACATGTTCACATGTATATTTATGTTCATATGTATAAATAAACATTTATACAAAAGTTATATGCCTGTATGATGCGGATGTTTGTGTGTCTACATTTGCATATGTTGGGGAGCACAAGGAGGATCTCTCTCTCTCTCTCCCCAACACACACACACACCAAATATGTGAACATTTATCTCTCTTTTGTCTGTTAGATCATGTTTATGAATGCATGTATTTTTTTATAGGTTTTGCAAAGAAACATCAGAACTTGCATCCAACCTGTCTAATTTTCATGACATGTTACGCCCCTGTTCCAGTTAAAAACGCAGGACTTCAGGCTGATACGCAGCAGCACGGTACCATTTTATTTTCTTCCATGGTCATAATCACCGTTATCATCCTTATTTGTTTTCTTTTAGACTTCATTTTTTTATTACTTTTAGCGCCATCGTTAATAATATTTTCTTTGAGTCATAACACAATTTGTTCTTAAAATGTACACATACAAGTAGCATTTTTTTTTTTTTTAACTGTTCAATTTAAAATTTCATATTTCCTTCTTTTTTTTTTTAGCTAGATAAAATTAAATTACAGTCAGTCGGAATGAAGTAATAAATGAACATGTACATACAGTTATTTAATACATACATAAAGAAAATAATTAGTTATCATACAAATAAAAAAAAATTAAAAATGAAAATACACACAATTTACAGAAGTTTCCCCAGATCCTGCTTTCCCGTTCGCTCCTACGTTTCTGTGATTGATTGATTGCTGGGTTCTCTGAGGTCCTCTTTTGTTTGTCATGCATTTGAACACCTACGTTTTAAAACACTACAGCCATCTCTGCACTTCTTTCGCCCCCTCCCTTCCATCTTTCTCTCTGTCTCTCTTTTTCCCTCCCTCACTCTTGTGCTCCTGTGTCTCCGTTTGTCTCTCTCTCCCTCTCCCTTCCTCCCTCTCTCTCGCCCCTCTGTTCCCCCCCTCCCCCCTTCTCTCTCTCCCTTCCTCCCTCTCTCTTTCACGCCACTGTGTTTGTGTCTCTCTCCCTCTCTCTCCCTTTCCTTCCCTCTTTTTCTCTCTCTCCCTCTCTCGCTCCCTCGCTCTCTCTCTCGCCCCTGTGTACCCCTCCCTCTCTGTCTCTGCTATCGGGGCTTGCCTTTGTAAAGCCCGTCTCGACTCTCACTCTCTCACTGTGTCCAGTTCTGGTACTGACCCACCGCAAAGGCACCGGTCAAAACTGAGCCAGACTGAGCCAGACCAAACCAGACTGAGCCAGACTTGAGCCAGACCAAACCAGACCGAACCAGACCGAGCCAGACCGAAACAGACCAAACCAGACCGAGCCAGACCGAAACAGACCAAGCCAGACCGAAACAGACCAAGCCAGACTGAACCAGACCAAGCCAGACTTGAGCCAGACCAAACCAGACCAAACCAGACCGAGCCAGACCGAGCCAGACCGAAACAGACCAAGCCAGACCGAGCCAGACCGAAACAGACCAAGCCAGACCGAAACAGACCAAGCCAGACCGAAACAGACCAAGCCAGACCGAAACAGACCAAGCCAGACTGAACCAGACCAAGCCAGACTTGAGCCAGACCGAACCAGACTGAGCCAGACCAACCCTCTGCCCAGTGTACAAACCCCTATCCATTACCAGCATACACTGCATACACCAGCATACATATACCAGCTGTTCATTCCCACACAGGACATTGGGCACATTCATGGCCACACAGACTCTCAGATTCAGATTCACAGAGCACCGCTAAGCTGAGCCAGCAACATGTGGCCCCGCTTTCCCAAAATCGCCTCTCAGCTTCAGAGAACAACTGTCGCTCGAGAGTGAGAGAGAGAGAGAGACAGAGGGAGAACGATGGACTGATAAACATATCGTTTTTGAGATATTCCCCCTGTTCCATACATTCATTCTTCCTTCCCGCCCCCCCTCCATTCTGTACATTCTTCATCTGTCCCTTATCCCGTATTCTTCAGCCACGGGGTTTCCTCCATTCCCATTGGTCAGCCTCAGTCGCCATGGTTATTGCAGAGTTGTCAAACGTCTCCGTTTTTCCCCCTCGTGTTCATTGCTTTTTCCAAAATTATGAAATCAAAATCCCGTCGCATCAGCAAGCCGCCCCTGCGGAACGCAGAAAGGCAGTTAGTCCTTCATTTCCCAGCTCCATGGCAAATTCCTCCTTTATTGTCTGGCAGATTGCGACACACGTGTTTCAAGCTGAAAATCACTTCCAGGAATCAGAGCAACGGCGCAGCCAGTGCACTCTGAAACACGCCTGCTTCAGTCATACCTCACCAAATTACGCTCAATCATAATAATCATCATTACGCCACACCCAGGAACAACAGTGCCGACATCAATGCCGTTTGACATTAATAACGCTTCTGCTTCTCCGCAAGCTGCTGTAAGTGGCTAAAAGCATGTGAACACGCGCACACACACACACACACACACACACACACACAGATGCACACACAAGCGCACACACATGCACACGCACACACACACAGACAGACACACACGGATGCACACACACAGATGCACACACAAGCACACACACACACACACAGACACACAGACACACACACAGACACAGACACATACGCACACACACACACACACAGATGCACACACAAGCACACACACGCGCACACACACACAGACACATACACAGACACATACGCACACACACACACACACACACAGATGCACACACAAGCACACACACACGCACACACACACACAGACACAGACACACACACACACACACACACACAGATGCACACACGCGCGCACACACACACACACACACACAGACACAGACACAGACACAGACACACACACAGACACAGACACACACACATCACTGGCTTTCAGCATGCATAATTAGTGCGGTATTAAGAGAATTAGCAGCCTCACCCCAGTGTGTCTCAACAGGAGTACGTCCTCACAGACCCCGACTCTGCTCTGGATCCAGAGTTCACTGGAGGGGGGGGGGGGGGGGGGGGTAGGGAGATATGTTTATAGTAAAAATGTGTTGGGACGTGGACAGAAGATGTTAACAAAACTACAAAAGTCGCAAAGAAAACTACAGAAGGTGCTAACAAGAACGACAATTGTTGCTAACAGAACTACAGAAGTTGCTATCAGAACTACAGAAGGTGCTAACAGAACTACAGATGTTGCGAACAGAACTACAGAAGGTGCTAACAAGAACGACAATTGTTGCTAACAGAACTACAGAAGTTGCCATCAGAACTACAGAAGGTGCTAACAGAACTACAGAAGGTGCTAACAGAATTTGGTGTCCAGGAACTCATTTTTATTGGGTCCAAATGTTATCTATTGCAAATTCTCTGATAGCATGTGTGGAATATATATCCCAACATACTAGCAAACTTAGCAGCATAATTTGCCTCAAAGTTGAGTTTATTATATTCATTCAGAGAGGGTCTTCGGGGACATTATGTGGTTTCATAAGTTATTTCTATGAGAACAGTCCCTGTCATGGAAAATCCACTGGACTTAATCAGAGGTGTTTGTGCGTTACTTCCCTCTACTGGCAAACAGTGGAACTACAGTGTGGGTGTTGCCACAGCGGTTCCTCAAAATAAAACCTTCTCCCGGTGAACAGCAGGAGAACAGGAGAGGGGGATGAATAGAGGGGAGGAGAGGGGGATGAATGGGGAGGAGAGGCTCACCCTCGCTCTGGACTTTCCTCAGGGTCACGGAGGGGGTGGAAATGGCGGAGGCTCGGAAGTTGGCGGGCAGCGTTTCGGAGGAGTCGGACGTCACCCCCCTCAGGTCCTTCTCCCGGAACATCTTCCGCCACGACGGCGAGCGAGTGAAGGTCTTCGTCCCGTCCTGGGAGAGGGAGAGGAGCGTCGCCACGGTTACAGTCACACGTCAAACCGCATGCTGTTTACTCCACAAAGTTTTGTCCCCCCTTTTTTTTTCAATAATCCCTGAATGACTGCATACATTAGAAATCTGCCCGTGAGACTTTCAGCTTAATCTATGAACCCATCGAAACTCGTTTCATTTTGAGTAATAGGATGCTGAAATGCGAACGCTGTAGCCGTGTGCGATTCTCAATGAGCATGTTTTCCGAGGACGGCGTGTAGCCTACGCTGAAGGCACAGGTGAGTCAGAATGATGAAGCTCATTACGGATGCGTTTATAGTAAAACTCTGACGCGCAGCACATGCCACTGGCAACTAACACAGAGACTCTCAAAGAGGACAAAGAGCTCAAAGATGTCTAAGCGCGCCGACGCTCAGTACGACGCTAACGCTCGTGCGAGAAGAGAAGCGATAAATCCCCGGACGGATCGTCGAAAGGGGGCGAGCGGAGAACGAATCGACCCGAAAAGAAACGCGATCAGCCGACGGCGTGATTTATCAAAGCTGGGCTGCGACCACAAAACCCGCCGGCTCTCAACCCCGCGAGCCACGCCCTCCCTTCGCCGCCAGTCTCCAGAGAAAACAACGGCGCTTCTCAGACCGTTGATCAAATGTCAGGTTCCCGTACGTTTGCTTGCACGTTTTATTTGTGGGTATTAGGAGAATAATACCAAAAACCAAAAAGTAAAGTTATTATAGTTCGTTGACATTTTGCATGCGTTATCGTCTAGATGTAGAATTTTATTTCTGTGGTCTGGATTTTATGTTTATTCTGTTCATTGTAGCTAAATTGTTATTGCCGGTCTGTTATGTTCGTCACGTGAGTGTATGCTTTGGCAATGTAAGTGTACCCTTACCGTGCCAATAAAGCTAATTGAATTGAATTGAATTGAATTGAATTGAATTGAATTGAATTGAATTGAATTGAATTGAATTGAATTGAATTGAATTGAATTGAATTGAATTGAATTGAATTGAATTGAATTGGGAGAATAACTCCGCTGTAGTAAAATATGCCAGAGCTTAAAGGGCCTCGCGTTAAAATCCCTCCTTACCAACCCCTGTAATAACGAGCTGTGTGTGGCACCATTCAGGTGTATCCTAGCTGATCGTTAATCGCAGTGATCGCACAACCGTGTTCACGACATTGGGGCCCAACACAAGTGAGCAGAGATACGCTGTTCTTTCGATGCTCAGTAAATTATGTTATGCAGGGGTGTCCCCTGAGCCCTTTGTCCCAACCCAAGCGTCCGCGTGAGAAACGTTCGGTCGGCTTAAGCGAAATCGGTTAGAATAACAGTTTTTTTGCATTGTTACAAACGGCCGCTTACCTCATCGGGTCGCCTCTCCGTTCCCATGGTGATGAGAGCGTTGTACTCTTTCTCCAGGAGCTGTCGGGCCTGAGAGGGAACAGCGGGGAGAAAAGTGAAGCGATCGTTTAAAAAAACAAAAAGAAAAAACAGGAAAAAAAACCACGAGGTGATGTGGGAAAACACCGGGCGTGACAGCAGCTGCCGTTCCACACCCGCCAGATGCTCGAGCGCACCCGCGTTCTTAAGGTCAAAGGTCGCGCCTCCCACCCTCCCGTTTACGTAGAAAAAATGTTCCAATTTGACGCGTTTTCAGAAAATTACAGAGTGGCTTCAAAGGAAGCTCGGAAAACACCAGAGGCTCCCGTTACTGAGCAGAGCTTCCTGCCATTACGACAAAAGGGAGGAACACGGAGTTGACTATCTGGTGGACCAGAGTTGACTATTTGGTGGACCAGAGTTGACTATCTGGTGGACCAGAGTTGACTATCTGTTTTACCAGAGTTGACTATCTGCTCGACCAGAGTTGAATATCTGCTCGACCAGAGTTGACTATCTGTTTGACCAGAGTTGACTATCTGGTGGACCAGAGCTGACTATTTGGTGGACCAGAGTTGACTATCTGGTGGACCAGAGTTGACTATCTGTTTGACCAGAGTTGACTATCTGCTCGACCAGAGTTGAATATCTGCTCGACCAGAGTTGACTATCTGGTGGACCAGAGCTGACTATCTGGTGGACCAGAGCTGACTATCTGGTGGACCAGAGCTGACTATCTGGTGGACCAGAGCTGACTATTTGGTGGACCAGAGTTAACTATCTGTTTGACCAGAGTTGACTATCTGCTCGACCAGAGTTGAATATCTGCTCGACCAGAGTTGACTATCTGTTTGACCAGAGTTGACTATCTGGTGGACCAGAGCTGACTATCTGGTGGACCAGAGTTGACTATCTGCTCGACCAGAGTTGAATATCTGCTCGACCAGAGTTGACTATCTGCTCGACCAGAGTTGACTATCTGGTGGACCAGAGCTGACTATCTGGTGGACCAGAGCTGACTATTTGGTGGACCAGAGTTAACTATCTGTTTGACCAGAGTTGAATATCTGCTCGACCAGAGTTGACTATCTGGTGGACCAGAGCTGACTATCTGGTGGACCAGAGTTAACTATCTGTTTGACCAGAGTTGACTATCTGCTCGACCAGAGTTGACTATCTGCTCGACCAGAGTTCAATATCTGCTTGACCAGAGTTGACTATCTGCTCGACCACAGTTGACTATCTGCTCGACCAGAGTTCAATATCTGCTTGACCAGAGTTGACTATCTGCTCGACCAGAGTTGACTATCTGCTTGACTATTTGGTTGCAGTGACATAACATTTGTGGCCCGACTTGAACAGACGGAACCCGGCGCGCGTGCCGATGGCACGGTGTGGACGATGAGAGGGGGCGGGGCTGGGGCACCTGCGTGTTCTGATTGGGTATCTGCAGGAGGAGGGCCAGGTCGGTGTAGTCGAAGGTGTCGTCCAGCGCCAGCAGGGCCCCGTGCACGCCGCTCTCCGCCAGGTTGTCGGCGTACTCCTTCAGCCCCACCGTCTGCACCCAGCACATCACGCGCTCGTTGGACCACACCATCACGTCTGGGGGGGGGGGGGGGGAGTAGCGGGTCAGACGGCTGCAGCTGGGAGGACCGTACCACCCGGTCTCTTTTTTTTAAGGGTTATGGGTGGGTGACATCATCGCCCTGGGACTGAGCGGCTGTCTCGCTACTGTTCAGCAAAATGCAAAGTCCTGCTGCCTGTCAGCTTCATTCAGCAGGAACAAATCACTCACACACTGCTTAACACACACACACACACGCAAAACACACACATGCACACACACACAGAACACACACACACACCTAACACACATACAGACACACAAAACACACACCCAGCACACAGACAAACACAGATATAATAGCTTCAGTGATAATTCATCTTGAAACTGAGAGTTTTCCTGTGTGCTAAGCAGAGCACAGTGGTTCGAGAGCTGTATGAAACTGTTCCCCACTGGTAGCGTTCAAACACACAGAGACCTGCCGCACGGTCAGGTGACCCTCACACGGTTTGGGAAAAGATGGGGAAGCAGAGGGAGGGAGAGAGGGAGGGAGGGAAGGGAAAAACGGGGAGCACAGGGAGGGAAAGCAGGGAAAGAAGAGGAGGCAGAGGGAGGGAGAGAAGGGAAAGATGAGGAGGCAGAGGGAGGGAGAGAAGGGAAAGATGAGGAGGCAGAGGGAGGGAGAGAGGGAGGGAGGGAAGGGAAAGACGGGGAGCACAGGGAGGGAAAGCAGGGAAAGACAGGGAGGCAGAGGGAGGGAGGGGAAGGGGAAAGGACCTTTGCTCTGGTGCTGGCTCTCATCCCTCCTCCTCTCCAGCTCCTTCCTGTCGTAGTTTAAGCGCTTCAGACACATGATGCCGTAATGAAGACTGACCCTGAGAGAGAGAGAGAGAGAGAGAGAGAGAGAGAGAGAATAAAGGCTTCCATGCTCAATGTTCAACACTGAACATCAAACACGCCCCGTCGCCATGGGAACAAAACAGATGTGCGTGCGCCTGACCTAATAAAGCATCAGCCGATGAAGTATCGGCACGGACACTTTTCCTTAAAAAATGAAGTCATCAGACAAAGCAGAGACTGTGAGCACCGTCCTCCGGGCTGTTTCCTGGAAACCACCCCGGCGACAGAACAAAATGGCCGAACAGCAGGACCGTGCCATCCACCACAGGCCAGGAGGGAACAAAGGAGAAGAGAAGAGAAGAGACGGGCAGAGGACAGACCTGTGGAAGCTGTCCACCATTTTGAGCTGGCCGCGCAGCTCCTTCTTGGTCAGGTGGTCCAGCATGCGGGCGTCCACCAGGGACTCCATGAAGTAGCTGCGGTACTGGGGCAGGCCCAGGCTGGGCAGCCACTCGTTCCCCACCCACTCGTGGTTCATGTCCCCGTAGGCCAGGATCTGGGCGGGGCCGGGGGGAGGGGGAGAGGGCGGGGCCAGGGGAAGGGGATGGGGGGGGGGGGGGAGAGGAGACACAGTGGGGCCAGGGAAGAGACAGGGAGGGGCCAGGGGAGGGGCCAGAGCAGGGGGAGAGGGCAGGGCCAGGGGAAGGGGATGGGGGGGGGGGGAGAGGAGACACAGTGGGGCCAGGGAAGAGACAGGGAGGGGCCAGGGGAGGAGGAGGGGTGAGACCAGGGGAGGAGATAGGGTGGGGCCAGGGGTGGGGGAGAGGGCGGGGCCAGAGGAGGGGGAAAGGGCGTGGGGGAAGATAAAGGAGAGGAAGGACAAATTTGTTTCGAAGGACAAAAGAATGAAAGCGGGAGTGAAAGAGAGGAAGACGAGACGTCCTGCAGTTCAGTGCATTTAAACAGAACATGCGCGATACAGAGTGCTTATGAATATTCATACTGTCCATCAATTCATTTATGAATAAAAAGGACATACCTGATCCCAGCTAATCTCTTTGAGCTCCTTTGGAGGCGCGTGAACAAATGCAGGAGAGAGAAAGAGAGGGAGGGATGGAGGGAGACAGAAAGGAGGGCGGTGGGGAATAGAGAGGGAGGAAGCAGTAAAGACATAAAGGAAGAGAGAGATATGTAGGGAGAGAGAGAGAGATATGGAGGGAGAGAGACAGAATGGAGGGCGGAGGGGAATAGAGAGGGAGGGAGAAGATATAGAGGGAGAGATAGATATGTAGGGAGAGAGAGAGATACGGAGGGAGAGCAGACATGTTTTTTGAGGGCGGAAAGGAGGATGAGGAGGATGAGTAGATAAGGGGAGACAAAGGGAGGAACAGCTTGTTAGTCAACAAACAGTCAGCGGGGAAAAAAGTGCACTTGCACAGAAACTGAGAGGGAGAGAGGCTCAGTGGTACGGCCTAGTCAGACAAACAGAGAGAGAGAGAAAAGAGAGAGAGAGAGGAGAGAGAGAGAATGCATTAATGCACTTCCATACTAGCTTCCTTCCTGTGAATGTGTATTCTGTTTATCAGCCACCGCAGCGGTTGAGAATACACACTCCAGAGCACCCGGAAGCCATATTTACTGTATTAGGCCAATCCCTTCGAAGAGTAGGTTTCTTCTGAGTGGTTTTTTTTTCAAATACTAAGTCAGAGTTCTAGAACTCCATTACTTTCAACAACGAGTAGTGATTTTTACACAATCATTAGAATGTGCAGTTAAGAACGTTCTAACGATGATGTGACAATCACTACTCGTTATTGAAAGCAACAGAGTTCTAGAACGCCGGCCACATATTTGTGATTTCACACCTTAAAAGGTTTGAAACAAGCCACCAGGACGAGCACTTTGGACAATGTTTCGTGTTTTAAAAAAAGTAAATATCTAAACTCAAGTCAATGCATTTCCTGAGCCAAACAGAGTCACTGGTGATCCACCATCTCTGACCATAATTATTTAGGGCCACCAGATAATTTCCACCATGTGACCTGCTGGGATTTAAACTTGCACTTCAACAGTTATCCTCCAGGGGTCCCCAAAGGCACTTCAGCAGCACAGTCATGAAACTAATTGTACAATTGAGTTTATAATTGAGATGTTTATGAAAACATTCAAATGATCTAATATGGGGAGAGCCAGAGGGAGGGAAATGAACATAGCTGGATGTTTAAATGCTGCGAAAAGCATGAGTGAAGCAGTATCCCGGTACACTGCAAACTGACCGATTTGAATTTGTTTGGCTCAACTTGCAATTCATCAGTGAATCCCAAGTAGCTAACGATAAACTGACATTTAAAAATGAAGAAACATGGATTAAGGTCTGAGACCAACACCGAGGGGAGATCATCTGCTAGCAGGGGAAAAGACAGCCTCAAGCCGGCGACTGGACGTCGTTCAAGTTTTAACAGATGCGTCCTTAAGTGCAAACATTCCCCTGGAAAAACTCGACAATCCCAAAAACTGTGTGCATTTTTTAACAAGGACGTAATTAATGAATTAATGTGGGGGGGGGGGGGGGGGGGGGCATTCCATCCGCCAAACAGCTTCAAAAGAAGTATATGCGGCAGACCGCTACTTTGCATAGAAGAAAGAATTTGATGACTGATTGAGACAACTGACAGCGAATCTGCGCTCGTAGATGAACCAACAGACGGCGAAGAAAATGATGTTTCGCATATTTCATTTTCCCTTCAAGAGAAATCCCTCATAACCGACCAGAAAAATTTCCCTTGTTGGCACATCGTACCTAACTTCTGTGAATAACTCCTCAGTTTTGGATAGCATCGAGAAATGCTTTAATAATGGATAATAATTTGGATAATTTTATTACATTTGTCTCTGACAATGCCAGTTATATGTTAAAGGCGTACAATGACGTCTTTAAAAGCTTGTTGGTAAATTCAGTGCATTTAACTTGCAGTGCTCATATTGAGGCGCTGGTAAAAGTCAACAAACCTACGGTCACTGTCGATAAAAGTTTTTAAACATTGTCCAAGCCGGAAAATGTGGTACACGGAACATATTAAGAGCACCGCTGCAAGGCTCTTCTCTGTCAATAATAAAACTCCCCCCTGAGCTGTGTAAAATATGATTGGAAAGTTGGTATTCTGCTGTAGAGTACTGTTTGAAGTACGTCCGTTCCCCCCCCCACCCCCCAAGATTTGTGGAAATGGAGATGGACGTCACACCAAACACCATCGCGCTGACAGAGCTCAAGGCATTATTGAGGCATAAGGGTCTGGAAACACAGCTCTTGTTAATCGCTGAAAATGGCAAGAGTCTCGTTGACGTGACTTGGCGGTATGAAAGTCGTTACAACGGAATCCACGAAACCCATGATAAAACTGAACAGCTTGCCAATGGATATCGTGCACTTGCTCAGTAGATGTACAGCACAGACAAAACAATAAACCACCAATGCATCAAGACTTTCAGTGAAGTTGCAGAGAAAGTCACAATGTATATTGTTGAACGCTGATCAACTAAAAAATAAACCACATTTCTATCGACCAGGTCACGAATTAGGATTTTTGATCCCAAGCACGTGTGCTTACTCGATGTGCCAACCCCTCCCACTACACTCAATTCTGGGTTTTTTGATGGAAAACTTAGGTCCGGGCTGGGCAATTATAAATTATTTGCACAAGAAAACAGCACTGCAATGTCACCGGGTGAAATTTTGGGATTCAGGTGAAGAAGTATTTCCAAACCTTACTCAGAGGGCAAAACGATACTAGGCAGCGGTAACAAACTCATCGATGCAGAAGGATGTGTATATTCCGACGGACAAATTTTCACCACGCATCGTGAATTAATGACCAAATAGACTGTCAATAAAATGGCCACGATAAACTGCAATCACAGTTTTCAATTGAATTTGACATTCATGACAATCACCACTTTAATTTCATTAATCCTTTTCAAATATACCACTGCAAACTATTTTCTAATCACTAATAACTTTTTAAAAAACCTTTTGTGCAAGTTAAATGTCACATAACTGTTCTCATTTTTATGGGCATTTATTTCCCTCTGCTTCCAACAAACACTTACATGCTCACTGTCTGGTATAATATTTTAAAATACTGCATGCCCGTGGCAGTAAGGAATCTAATTCCGTTTGACACGCGAGTGCCACTTGTAAACATTGCTGTCAATCATCAACTTTGTTTAAGTAGTGTGGATTACTTTATGAACGTAGATTATCGAGGTGGTGCTAAACGGGGTAACTGTTTGAGAAGTGGCATGACGAAGAGGCTATCATGACCTCTAGATGGTGGAGGACTGAATTACCATGCGAGAAAATGAGGGGAGACAAACTGGTGGCCCAGTATGTCATTACTAAACCAGCTTAATGACGGCTTGTCATATGAACGACAGTAATCCCACGAGAATCTTCTGTCTTCCAATTGCGGTGCATTTGAGACCTCTGTCCTACAGGACAGTTCAGTACGCAGTGCGATGTGTAGCCTACTGTGTGTACACTGTACACAGTGTGGCTGAGGCTGCTGGGGGAGAGAGAGCATGCAGACTTCTGGGGGAGAGAGAGAGCATGCAGACTGCTGGGGGAGAGAGAGAGAGCATGCAGACTGCTGGGGGAGAGAGAGAGCATGCAGACTGCTGGGGGAGAAAGAGAGCATGCAGACTTCTGGGGGAGAGAGAGCATGCGGACTCCTGGGAGAGAGAGAGAGCATGCAGACTGCTGGGGTAGAGAGAGCATGCGGACTCCTGGGAGAGAGAGAGAGCATGCAGACTGCTGGGGTAGAGAGAGCATGCAGACTCCTGGGAGAGAGAGAGAGCATACAGACTGCTGGGGTAGAGAGAGAGAATGCAGACTGCTGGGGTAGAGAGAGCATGGAGACTGCTGGGGTCGAGAGAGAGAATGCAGACTGCTGGGGTAGAGAGAGCATGCAGACTGCTGGGGGAGAGAGAGAGCATGCAGACTGCTGGGGGAGAGAGAGAGCATGCAGACTGCTAGGAGAGAGAGAGAATGCAGACTGCTGGGGGAGAGAGAGAGCATGCAGACTGCTGGGGGAGAGAGAGAGCACATGCAGACTGCTGGGGGAGAGAGAGCATGCAGACTGCTG